>NC_138769.1:573912312-574149812 GCF_965119305.1 Pelophylax lessonae | reverse complement strand
TAACGCACTTCCTGTCCTTGTGTGGCAATGCTCACTTCACCACTGTATATAGAAGGTGCCATGGTTGTCGTTCGGGGGGGTTTTCCTGGTTTGGACCATAAATAGGGTTTGCTCTTTCGTTCATTGTCAGACACAGCTCCATATCTTTTTGACCAATGGTTTTATGCTGCTCTCCATAGGAGTAGGACACTAGGCACAAAAAAATTTGACCACGACTTTAGGGCATTCCCAGGGGGTATACTCCCACTTCCTGCTATAGGACTTCAGTTTTTTTCTGCCCAGTCAGGAGTAAGGACCTAGTTCATTGCTGTGATCTCTGGTCCTAGCATTTTTTCCTTTTTAAATGAAATGTTTTTTTCTTTTTATTATTTTCTGTTCCTGTGGGAACTACAATCAGCTGCCGGACTGGGCGACAAACTGGATATCCTAGATCCATACAGTCTAGCCAGAGAGCGCGACCTGACCTTAGCTCCACGCTGGGTTGGCCGCAACATAGCCCCACTAGGCGGGGGATGGCCGGCGATTTGAATGTCTTGCGAGGACGCATAGCCCTGGTCACGATCCTAGTCATGACCTCTGCGCCCGCAGCACCCCCATGCCAAGACGGTGGGTGGCCTGTCTGGAGTGGTGCCCTCCTGGTCCCATGGTGTGGTAAGTAGTGTCTTCGTTCCCCTCCCCCCCCCGCCCTTCTGGTGTTCCCTGGGCTGGTTGAACCTCAGACTGCCCTTCCTTCCTCCCCCCCCCCCCCTTACGCTCCTCCTCAATATCGGGATCCCTCTGCAGACCACCCCTCTTTCACCCATACCTAGCTCCCCTCGGGGCGGCCATACCTGATTTTTATGGTGGGGTTGTCGAGCGGACTGGGAAGTAGCTGGCATTATAAGATGGGCAGAACACTTTGTTCCATCCATCTCTTCCATGCATATTTCAGAGATGAAAAATTGGCAGGCAGATTACCTCAGTCGGCAGAAGTTGGATCAGGGAGAATGGTCTCTCCACCAGGAGGTGTTTCATTAACTGTTCCTCAGGTGGGGGACTCCCGATGTGGACCTATTGGTCTCTTGTATCAACAGGAAGGTGCAGAGGATGCTCTTGTAGCTCCTTGGAGCCAATATCGTATAATGTGTGCATTTCCTCCTCTGACTCTTCTGCCTTGACTTCTGGGAAGGATTGAGGCAGAAGGAATTCAGGTCATCCTAGCGGCACCAGATTGGCCTTGCAGGTCCTGGTACGCAGACCTAGTATGGCTGGTCACCGATATCCCTTGGAGACTCCCTCTCAGACAAGATCTAACTCAAGGACCGATATTCCATCCTGCTTCCCAGTCGCTGGCTTTGATGGCCTGGCTATTGAAAGCCAGGTGTTGAGGGGATAGAGGGGTGTCTGAATCAGTGATTCCTAAATTTTTAAAAGCTTAGAAAATCTACTGCTAGGAAGATTTATCCTTGAGTCTGGGCATACATTACTTAGTGTGAGTCCCGGGGGGTTTCCCCCCCATTCCTTCTCGATGTCTCGTGTCTTGGATTTTCTACTAAGAGATGTAGATCAGCTTTTGACCTTGGGTACCATCAAAGGCCAGATATCAGCCCTGGCGATTTTCTTTCAACGCCCGTTGGCCACAAATTCCTTGGTTCAAACCTTTGCTTAGCGGGTCTGTCACCTGGCTCCCCTTGTGAGGTCTCGGTTACCTTAATTTGGTGCTGTTGGTTCTTCAGAAACCGCCCTTTGAAAATATTTGTGAGATTCCTCTGCTCACTTTGACACAGAAGGTAGCTTTCTTGGTAGCTATTATTTCTGCGTGCAAAATGTCGGAGCTGGCTGCGTTGTTCTGTTGTTCCTCTTACCTGGTGGTTCACAGAGACAAGGTGGTGCTTCGTACCGGTCAGTCGTTCCTTTCTAAAGTCGTCTCTGGTTTCCATTTGAATAAAGACACTGTGTTGTCATCTCTCTGTCCTAAGCATCCTAAAGAGATTGCCTTACATTCTTTGACTGTGGTTCGGGCTATTGCGGTGTATGTACCTGGCGGCGACTGAGTCATTCCAGAAATCTGATTCTTTGTCCTTATGGACCCCGTAAGGGGATGGCCGCAAGACCTTTTCCAGATAGATCAGGCAGAGGGTGGTGCAGGCCTATTCCATTAAGGGTCCTTACCCTGTTAAGGTGCATTCTACAAAGGCGCTTAGTGCCTCTTGGGCCTTCCGACAGGCGTCAGTGATGCAGGTGTGAAAGGCGGTCACATGGTCGTCTGTGCACACTTTCACAAAATTTTATAAGGTCGATGTGTTGACATCGGCGGATGCTTTTTTTGGCCACAAGATTTTGAAGGCCGCTGTTGGAGAGGTTTAGTCCTCTTTGAGGGTGTATTTGTTAATTTTGTCAGGTGAGCTCCTGTTTTACCTGGTTGGCTATGTTTAGCCTTTGGGAAGTGTGTTTCTTGCTGTTCTTCCCACCCCTCATATTGACACTGCTTTGGGATGTCTCATCGGCCAAGAAGATATGGAGCTCTGTCCGTCAATGAATGAAAGAGAAAAATGATTTTTGTCTTACCGTAAAATCCTTCTCTGATGTTCATTTAAGGACATAGCACCCGCCCCTCTATTGAGTTGGGTTTTATATTCTGACACTGCTTGTTACAACACTTATGTCCTGTAACAGGAAGTGGGAGTATACCTTCTGGGACTGCCCTATAGGTGTGGTTAAAATTTTTTCCCACCTAATGTCCTACTCCTATGGAGAGGAGCATAAACCCATTGATCAAGAATATATGGAGTTGTGTCTGTCAATGAACATCAGAGAAAAGGATTTTATATTTAAGGTAAGACAAATATCCAGTTTTCTGTATCTCCATTATGTGGCGAGTAGAGGAATTAGTAGTTTACAGTGGACAGCTTGGGCGGCTAGTGTTTTTTCAATTATTTAAGGTCAAAGGGAAGTTACAACGATAATGCATTTCTGGAAAGATCAACATGCATTTTCTGCTGTTGCTGAATTTATTTTAGCCAGAAAACTAATGCAGCCACCTCTGCCTAAAGACTGGTAAGCTGCAATAGGTTTACCTGTTTTTTTTCCCTCTGCTTTAAATATCCTTTGAGAAGACCTAAAAACATTTTGTAATGGTTTGGTATCTGTGAAAGCTATGTCTAGAGGAGTGTGCTTTTAACCATATCTAAAGTATTCATTTTTTTTTTTTTTTTTTTGCCATTTGGCTTTGCATTTGCAGTCATGAAAGTCAGCACTTTTTGTGTTGCCAGTCATCATTGTCTGCTAGAATTGGAAGTACCGTGAGAGGTGAGCGAGATTTCTGTTCCTCCTCCTCTGTGACGTCAGAAACCGAAAGCGACGAGGATCTCATCACTTCTGGTTTTTTTTTTTTTTTTTGACTAGCCTTCACCTACTAGTAAAGCAGCCAATCAAACTGATCAGTTAGATCAGCTGCTTTTAAGGACAGAAGAGAAATCTGCAGTTTAATAGACCCCAGAGCTCTTCATAAAGAGTACCTATCAATACCCAGCTATCACAAAGGATGTTGTTAATCCCTTGTAATGGCAATGAAGTTGAATTAAGGGCGGCACAGTGGTGTAGTGGCTAGCACTTTCACCTAGCAGCAAGAGGGTCGCTGGTTCGAATCCCAACCACGACACTACCTGCCTGGAGTTTGCATGTTCTCCCTGTGCCTGCGTGGGTTTCCTCCGGGTACTCCGGTTTCCTTCCACACTCCAAAGACATGCTGGTAGGTTAATTGGATCCTGTATAAAAAAAAAAAATGGCCCTACTATGTATGTATGAATGTGAATTAGGGACCTTAGATTGTAAGCTCCTTGAGGGCAGGGACTGATGTGAATGTGCAATGTATATGTAAAGCGCTGCGTAAATTGACGGCGCTATATAAGAACCTGAAATAAATAATAAAATAAATAAATTAAAAAAAAAAAATTAAGTACCATGCCCATTCATGCACAAATGCAAATGTACAAATAGGTACACCTATGTACACAGTGATCGCACCACACATATGAGTTATTGCTGGCAACATCAGATTGAAGGCAATAAATCTAGCACCAGACCTCATGTTCAACTTCAAACTGGTAACCTGTTAAGGCTTTAAAAAGCACCGCTTATGGATAATTTAATCTATTGTAGTTTGTGGTGATTCTGCAAGCATGCGCCGTTTTAAACTGTGACATGTTCGGTATCTTTGTACTCTGTTTAGCACCATCTTATATTTTTACCAAAAATGTGTTTGTGTGCACTAAAATGTATTAGTGTATTTTTTCTTGAAAATTTGCATTTGATAAACTGCAGCATAAATATCATGTGACCTAAAAATTTGCAATAGCCACCATTTTATTCTTCAGGCCCTTTGCTTTCAGAAAATATGGGGGGGGGGAGAGTTTAAGTAATTTTCTAGCAAAACATTTTTACATAAAATATTAAAAAGGACCGGTCAACTAGTTTGTCGATCGATACTTTGAACCACGTTTATTTGTGACAAAATGTTAATAATCAATAATATACATATACATACAATCCGTGATGTGTCAATCCATAACCCCTCATGTGGGTGAATGAATTGTGCTGTGCACTTTATTTTATGTATGAATTTGGGTATTATAATATGTGCAAATAGTGCTTAAAACCAAAGCATAACATTACAATAGACAAATAATTTAATTGCTGTAAAATAAAATAAAATTGTCTATAGCAGGAGAAAAAATCCTTGATCCCCAATGTGATTTTGCATGCCAAAGTGTCCTATTCCTTGTTGTCTTCTCAAAGGTGTGCTGTGATAAACTTTGTATCCACCACCAATAACCAAAATACCTACTTACCAGAGGTAAGTATAAATATCGCCTGATCTCAATAAGAGGGCCTCCTCAACCATAAGTTAGGCAAACTTCATCCAGAATATCCGTAGATTAAAGGGAGTGAGAGAGGAAGACTTCCATAGTGAAGTATGAAGCATTTATTGAGTAAAATGGCAATTAAAAGACTTACAATGCTTGCAAGGAGATTCAAGCTCAAACCGGGAAGCAAGGACGCTGATTGCGTTACAAATGGCGGAAATGACATACCACGTTATCCCGTGACCCTACGCTTTTCGTCAGTGCCGTCTGACGTCATCAGGAGTCATGTGTATCGATCGACAAACTAGTCCATTTTAATATTTTATTCAATCAGACTCTGTGGTCTTATAACCAGTGGTTTTTTATATACCGGTAATTATTCATGCAATGATATTATTCTAGTATTTAATAATTTAATTCTCCATCAATATTTTTAACAATTTATTAATGGTTTACATGGGTAGTGGATATATAAAATTTATATTCCGATTTTGATCAAACATTTTTACATGTATTTTTTTTAAATAGACTGAGTCATCTTATAAAACATCTCCTAAAGTTCTGTTGGCAGCTGTGTGCTGTAAGGCGGCAATGGATTGCCTCTCATGCCGCTGGAAAAAGTACTCCACAGCCAGGAATTAGTTTACAATGGTGTTAACAGGGCAGATAAGGAGACAAGCATTTGCCTTGTCATGTGGTGGGACTGCGCTGGAAAAGGTACCCAGCACATTCTCACCACATCTGGTGTGAATCAGTGTTAATTTTGGCAGCAAATTTCAATTTAGTTTTAGTCTTAGAACTAAAATGGCATTTTAGTTTTAGTCCTATTTTAGTCTTCTGCAAGTGTTTTAGTTTTAGTCGTATTTAGTCGACTAAAACTCCAGTATATTTTAGTCGACTAAAACGCCCTACATTTTAGTCGACTAAAACTCATTTTAGTCATCTATAATCAAATGGGTGTAGTTCAATTGTAATTTGTAATGCATTATTTAAGCATTTCTCTACAATTTCCAAACTCATTATATACTACTGCTGGTCCTAGAGTGAAAAATCGAATATGTTATTTATGCTTTGAGCATGCACCAGTGTTAATTTTTGGCAGCAAATTTCGATTTAGTTTTAGTTATAGTCTTTTGACTAAAATGCCATTTTAGTTTTAGTCGTATTTTAGTCATCTGAATTGTGTTAGTCGACGAAAACATTTTAGTCGGTTTTAGTCGACGAAATTAACACTGGTGTGAATGGGCCCTAACAGCTAAGATACTTTTAAAAGTCCAGCTTTTGAACTAATTTACAAGCTTGTCCAAACTAACTTGGTCTCTCCCTAAGCTGTCAGCCTTCTGCATGTGTGGTAAAACTGTACGTAGCTGCGGCCACTTGCAGTATACCGCACTGTGTTCTGGGTACGAGCTCAGCCTTCACAGAACACAGACTAGTCTAGAGTCCAGTCTACAGCAGCAGCGCTCAACCAATCATCGCGAGCGTTGTATTCTATTAATAAAAGCCGCCTCTGAGTCAAAGGTTGTGACCTCATCAGCCCGCCTCTCTGACTCCCAAGTGCCCTTAGGAGATTAATCTGTTCTCCTCTGGAGAAGATTTCTCTGTGTGTAGCTATTCAATGTTTTTTCTGAAGCTATTATCAAGATATAAGAGAAGCCTATCTTACCCACACCTAACAACTGTACTTCCATTTTCTCCATCAGCCCACCCCCCACAGTTATTGCCTTTTGTTTCACTTGACCCTCCCTTCTAGATTGTAAGCTCTAACTAGCAGGGCCCTCTAATTCCTCCTGTATTTAATTGTATTGAAACTGTATTGTCTTCCCTCGCCTTGTCTTCCCTCGCATTGTAAAGCGATGCGCAAACTGTTGGCGCTATATAAATCCTTTATAATAATAATAATATGACTGCTCATTGTTCTGGGCTATTTAGCAGTTTCTGGATCCATTAACCTTGGCGTGTACCTTGGGAACTGTACCCAAACCCCACTATGTTGGGCTGGCCTGTAATGTTCGCTTCAGGCACTGAATTCTGTTAGGCTCTCCACTTCTATGGTTCCCAGACCCTGGGGATCCCTTTGGGGTTATTCCCGTGATGGGGTATGCTAACAACGGCCCCTGGGTTTTAATATCCATCTGCAGTTCATTGCACACACTGTAATTTTAGCGGCAGAGGGGCAGTTATCTACTTTTATTATGGTACTACCTGCCATTTTACCTCTAAAATGTATTCAGTGTGAGCTGTTTAAATGTGGCGTTTTTATTCAATCTAGATTTAATCTCAGGAGGATGAAATAACTGCATCACACCTGGATGATGTATTCCTGCCCGCCTTTTCCTCAGAAATTGCACACAGTATTTTGCTGTATTTCTGCTGCCATCTACAGAGACACGGCCACAATAATACGGTCAGCACTTGGGTTATGTTAGCTCCTTTTTTGGGACATGCAAACCCTATCTATTCCACACTCCATACCCATGAGTACCCCTCTGGGGATCCCCTCTCTTGGCAATGGCGGATCACAGGTGCAATGGAGCTGGGACAAAAGGGCAAAATGGCATGTGTTCTGCAGATGCCCTACAAGAAACTATGAAAACCGCTCAGGGTGATAGCTGTTCCCTTGTTCCTGAATTTCCTATAATGACACAGCTACCCTTATCTGATTGACCCCCCCCCCTCTCAGGCAAACACCATATATCCTGTTGGATAAAAGCAGATTTCGTGCCACTATATATGAATTTTTCGGAAATCTTCCTGCATGTCTACAACCCTTCACGTACTCTATTCCACCTTACCCTGCTCAGGAATCAGAAGCGGAACCTCTTTTGCATGATGATATTATATATTCTGTAGGACATTATTGAGGTTCATGGTTTGGAGCAGAAACATCAGTTTTTCTTCCCCCCCCTGCATTTTATGAGGTACAAGCTACAACTTGGTGCCAAATGCTCTCTACTGGGGACACAATTGAAGCAGTGGGCACTAGTATTTTGCTTAACACCTTGACTCTCTACAGTCTAAATAAGTGCATGGAGACTGGCATAGTACTCTCTAAAGTCTTCTCCAATACATGCACAGATTGATTTTGCACTTAGAGGACTGGCTCAACCCTGAAATGTTTCCCCCCCCCCCCCCTTAAGCTATTTGCTGAGATTTAGCCACTGGCAAATGATTTCAAGAAGAAATGCCCTACTCTGGTAGTGAATTTTGGCATTCAGTTCTCAATAAACACCTAACCGTTCCCATTGTCCTTATTCCTAAAAGTGGTGGGATGTCTGTTACAGTTTAAGTCTCTCCGGGTCCCAGGCCTGTGGGTTCAATCAGTGGTCTCAAAAGGTACAAGATAGAGTTCAAAACTCTACCACCTCACTGCTTTCTGCTTTCAACTTACTCAGATACTTCTAAGGACTGCCAAGTTTGCAGAACGCCCTGAACCACCCCTGGCAGGCAGATTATCCCCCCACTGCAAATTCTGCCTCGCCTGCTTCACAAAGTAGAGCAAGAGAGGGAAACAGTTATTCTACTTGCTCCAAATTGGCCCAAAAAAACCTGGTACACAGGCATACTTGGACTTCTAGCAGATGATTTCTGGTCTCTTCCCAACATGACAGATCTGCTATTTCAAGGGCCTCTATTTCACTCTCCTTCATTGTCTCTGGCTTTAATGGCATGGCTGTAGAAATCGAGAATAAGTTTCAGCCCCCTGTTTGCTGAAATCGAGTCACAAAAGTGCATAACGAACTGTACTCCTTTTTGAGCCATAGGAAAAGTATAGCCAAATGATCTTTGGCTGTACTTTCTAGTTTGAATATGAGTTATGGACCAAAATATGTATGTATGCCAGTAAATTATTGGTCATTTACAAGATGCAGTGGATTTGCATAGAGCAGCCCCGATCCTCTTCTCAGGTCCCCCAGAGCAGGCCACTTGCTATGGAGGACCCCAAGCAGGCTCACTCCTTAGCCGCTGCTCTTCGTGTGTATTCACACAGAGCCACAGCTCGGCCCCACCTTCTCTCTCTTGTCATTGGCTTACTGGCTGTGATTGATTGACCGCAACAGGAGCCAGCTTGTGCACATCGCTTGATCACGATAAGGGCTCAGGTAAGTAATAGGGGGGCTGGGGGAGCTGCTGCAGATGTGTTTTTTTTTTTTTTTTTATCTTCATGCTTGGAATGCATGAAGGTAAAAAACTTTGAGCATTTAGAAATACTTAAATGAACGTATACTGGCAAGACTACATGACTCCAATTGCTAGGGCGAGATATTGATCATTATAGAAGAATAATCTTATCAAAGAAAAATATACGATTGGTCCAAACTTTAAAACAAGGAATTCCTCAATGATAACGAATGGAAGGAACTAGAATAAGAATGACAAGCAAAGACACCTGAGAAATGTGGAGGTCAGGCACATAGGGGGAAAGCTTAGAGAGCTTTAAGCCATTGTTCAGCACCCTGGCATCTAATATTTGTTATATACCTTTAGCTAGTTCTCTATCCAGTTGATGGTTTAAATATATTGTCAGTTCCTTGGTATGCCTTCCCCTTTACTTAGGGCAGACCTGGGCAAACAGTGGCGCTCTCAGTGAGGAAGTTGACATGCTTAGAGAGGCACGCTAACAGATGTCTGTGTGGAGAGCTGCAAGAACTGCCTTAGGAGCTGATCTGTTTTTACCACCCCCTGACCGCCCGTCTGAAAGATCTATTTCCTACCTGGTATTCTTAGCATCACTACATGTTTTCTACATGTTTACATACATATGGACCTTCCCATGTCCAAAATGAATGAGCAAAATTAATTTTGGCCCTCTGCAACAGTTCCGGTTTCTCATCTGTCCCCTAGGGAAAATGAATTGCCTTTCCCTGGTGTGTGGGGTCTTTTTTACTTGATAGTTTGAGTGCTGCTCTATTAATTTGTAGAGATTTATATGCTACTTATTCTGTTATTGGTCTAATGTTTCTTTACAAAGTACACAGGGAGCTCTGTAAGCGTGAACATACAGTGCATTTTTGTTGTCTGCTTGTTTGATGTGAATATTTTGTTTTTGCTTTAGGATGTCATTCACTTGCATATTAGCTGTCCTTCTGATAAGGAAGAGAAGTGCTGTAAGGATGGACCTGAGAAGGATGAGAAAAATAAAGAAAAAGGGCCAAAGAAAATGCTGTCTAGAGGTGGGTTTAATATTGTGGCATCAGTTGGACAAAACAGACTTTCTACATTGTCCTTTGAGGGATACAGGAATTTCCAAACAGTTGGGTTGTACTGCTGCCTACAGGAGGCTAGGACACTGGCAAACAAAGTTGTAAGCCAGCCCCGATATAACCGCTTCTGCTGACTTTTCCTTAGCGACGTCTAGATTCTTACACTGGTACTTGAGCTGGTCTCTACCTACATAGTTTACCAGGATCAGCATTTCCTCATTAAAAAGCATTGGAGGCCATACACAAACCCCGCTGGAAGGGATAATTTGCAGGGTCATCCAATGATGTGACCTTTTGGGCACTGAGCTAAAGCATTAGGAGCTACATCACCATTGGGCACCTTTTTCAAATTTCCCACCTCCACCAGTTTTACTGTAGTAGGGGTTAAAGCGAAGAGGTTGAGTGTCTGTCATCTCCTAAGTGGAGTGCTTCATGCACTCCGTGATCTCATTCCCAGCATTTAGCCTAGAGGAAGCACCATCCTGCTTAAGCACCATGTGGAGCGTACTGTCTTGTTCCACTGCCAGCCTACAATGCCTTTGTCCCCCCTGGCTGCGAGAAACCATCATCGGCACCAGTTTGCCTCACATTGAACCAAGTTTCTTTCCACTAGGTGATTTAATCAGTCTTCCTGAAGGACAGTCTTGCCCATATTCCCCTATTGGTTCTGGAGGCCTTTATCTGGTATCCTCGGAAGAAAGTGACGCCTGTTTTTTTTGAACCTGAGACCAATTTTGTGAATGTGTCGTTGGATGAGGCCGAGGTGTCTTCTCATATCCACAGGGACCTCCACGTTCACTTTGAACTTTTTATCCATTTGAGCCCAGTTACTGGAGCACTCTGCCTGCAGAGGCTCTAAATGTCCCCTGGCGCCATTTTTGGTAGTCTATTTCTGACCTTTTGTGGGCCTCTAAATCAGCTGAAGCGGAGCCCGAGGTTCCTCTTACCATTTTTGATTCATTTAAATCCCAAATGTCTAACACTGGAGAGGCTGTTCTTGAGCCACCTGCAGATGACTCCGATTTTCAAGAGGTTCTTTGTAACCTGTGTAGGAGATTCGCTTGCTGTTCCAGACCTTAGGGTCTTTTAGAGCTTCTACATCTTCAAATACATTCCCATTGCACCTGCTATTTAGGTCATTCCTCTGTGGGGACTGGAAACACCCTTTAGGATCCTGGGCCCCTCCAAAGTATGTCAGGTTTTTTCTCTTCCTCTGAGTTGAAATGTATTAACCATTGGTCTCTTCCAACCGTAGATGCTACTGTTAGGTAGGTTGAAGATGTTCTTTTAGCAGTTCCCTGACTAGTAAATTTGCAGTTCAAATAAACTGGAGTGGCTTTCCATCCCTTGTTTCTTTAATATGTCAAACTATGTCAGAAAGCTAAAATCACTTACGCAAGATCCATCTATTGCTCAGTTAGGCCCCTTGTTTAATTGCGTTGGGACTGATGTCCACACAGATGCGTAGGGCACTCTGGCTATGGGCTTGGGACGCTCGGATTGATTCAACCAATGGAACACCTGACTTGATTAGCTTTCAAGGGACGTCATATTGGTCCTTCTCTTGACATTGCCATGAGCAATGTCACTAGTGGCTGGAGTGTGCTCCTACCGCAACACCAGGAGGTCTGTAGAAGGGTTGGAGGAACCCCACCTTTCTCCATCTACTTGAGCAATAGTGATGCTTATGGATTTAAATCTTACCTCTCAACTCTAGGTTATAGGGCTAGAACATCTTCTTAATGAAGGTGCAACCGCACTTCTAAAAGTTTGGGCTGTTGTCTCATCCAGATGACTCCTTGGGTTCTCAGGTCACTGCTGGTAGCCATCAATCTAAGCCCTTGAGTTCGGCAAGTCATTCACCTGCCCCTAACCATGGTTTAGGTGTTACTGCACTTGGCAGTGTATCTAACGAGGTCTGATTGGAATCTCCACACCCTGGAATCTTGTTCTTTCTTTGGTAGGAACTTTTCTTTGCCTTACTTGATGCCCCTCATCTCTCCGCCTTTTCTGGGGAACTCTCTGATTTACGAGGCAGACAGGGACCAGTTCCTATTGTTTCCTTTTCTAGTAAGGACCTGATCCCTCAGTGTCCTCTAGAAGCACCTATGAATGCTCTAGACACTGGATCTTCTATCCACCCTAGTACCTTTCCATGGCATTCCTCATTGTGATATTGCTCTATAGATCCCCACTAAAGGGGAACAGTTTTGTCTGTGGTGGTTTCAATATATCCAGTTCATGATATATCTAGCAGTAGTTGGTCACATTCAGCTGGATTTGTTTCAACATTACAGAACCAGCGAATGTAACTATTTACTAGATAGAATCAGTATTCTTGGCTATTTGTCTGAACCCTTCTAATAGACCGAACACTTGCAAGGTCCCCTCTGGATACTGCTTCCTAGGTGTTTGGTATTGGTAGCTTTGGATTTTACATGGGCAAGTATGTTCTGCTCAAGTCCTCACTAAAGCAGTCCATTCACAGAGGACCATTGACCTTTTTCCTTACTAGTTTGGAATTTTCTACCTACATCTCCTTTTTAGGACTTTTAGGGTATTTAGAGTGTTCTCACCTGACTGGCCTCTCCTTCCATGGTGGACTTATGGTAATGTTCAGCCTCCTTCTCTGTCTGGGATCCTGGAATAGAGTCAAGGCATTTAGATGGTCTTTTTGTACCAGGATGTTCCACATGCAATCAATCCATCTTTTACAGTGAACTGGATAGTACCTTCTTACCGCCCACTTACTGGAAAGCTTTCTTTGCCTGGTCTGTCCTCATGCTTGGAACTTTATCTAGTTTTGCAGAACAGACATTTTACGCTTTTAATATAGGACCTTTCTGTGAGTATGTATTCTGACCCGATCTCCGTTGAACATTGCCTAGGAGCTGCAGGATCATCACCTTCAGGAAAGTATAGGTAATCTCCTCCCTTTTGAAGTGACTAGTGGCTTGGTCACTATGCTGGAAGTTGAAGAGTGTGCTACCCTTGACCACTTGGTCTCCACTTTGAAGTGTGGGGAGAAGCACATGGCTGCTCCTTTTTTCTTATGTGGCACGTATCCATTGTTGGATAGCCCTGTGCTCCCACATACCCCTTAAAGGATAGTGTAAATCTGGAAGCATTTGTAGGATCTGATCACAAGGAGAGGGATTCTCTGTCCTTCTAGAGCTAATTTGCAGCCTCTTGGAGAAGTTCTACAGAATTCTTCCTCACTCCTGTCCCCTAATCAGGTTGATGTTAGTGTGCTTCAAGTCTATTGAGGAACACCTGTCCCACTCCCCTGGATTTTGGCTGGCCTTTTGTATTGCTTTCTCACAAAACTAAGGCATGCTGGGTAAAAGAGGCGTTATATGGGGGCTGGCTTACAACTTTTCTGTTTGCCCGTGTCCTAGCCTTCTGTAGGTGGCAGTAAAATCTGGCTGTTTCTAGATTCCTGTGTCACTTGATGGGTTTTGCACCAAGCACAAAAATCTTTCTATTTTGACAGTTTTAACTTTCAAAAGCTTTGTGGCTACTCTGTTGTATAGTACAGTAGCCTACAACTAGTCTGCCTTACTATTAGATAATTGGGAGTTGGCGTTTCAGTGCCAATCCCTTTGCATCACTATGACTTGAACATAAAGCACTTGGAGGAAAGCTCTTGTTTGGTTCCTATGAGTAGGATTCACTCAGTTCTGACACAAGAGGGTGAGCAATGGTCAAACAAAATCCTGTTGTGTTCTACCACATTTGTATAATTGCCAAGGACATAGGCCCTTGTTTTCTAAAGTAAAACCGATGATGTGTAATGTTGCAAGAGGGTAATTGGTGTTTAGCAAATTTTTTTGAGGGTGGTGTACTCCCATGGCAGTAGTGTTATTGTTCATTGTTATGTACTATAGAGTAATGCAAGTTACATCCATTGTTTTTAGAACGACACTACTAACTTCCAAGATAAGACTTGCTGTTTAGAAGAAGTGATTTTCTTTATTCTTTCCCCACAGATTCTAGTCAGGAGTACACAGATTCTACTGGAATAGATGTACATGAATTTTTAGTGAACACACTGAAGAATAACCCGAGGTATCTTGTAAATGCTGTTTTAACTTTTCAAAACGTGGGCATTTAATTTGACAATCTTTAATATTTTGGTGTATTTATATTTAGTGTACTTTTTCATTATTGCAGTGATCAACTGCTGCAGTTGGACTCTGAAAAGAGTTGGATTAGCTCTGCCCTGTTGATAGATGGCTGCTGGAGCTCACAGAAAATCTTGATGTCAACGATGACATCACAGTATTTCCTCTTTCATAGCCATGTGGAATCCTTGTGTTACGCTGTGCTTTAGGGTAATTCTATTACGCCATCTTTAGAAGGATTACAAGTAAAGGAGCTAATTGAATATTGCTGAACTGCAACTGTCACTGATATAGTGGTTCTAGCAGTTACGGTTTTAAAAATTAGCATTGGGCCAAACTAATAAACAAAGTAGTTGAAACGACAATTGCACTTTCCAAGAAGATAACATTTTGTTCCTGTTTTAGTGTCCATTCACATTGATCCGACTTGTCAGCCTGACAAGTCGCGGTCCTCACGCTCCCACTGTGTAGTACAGGAGCCGTTCTAATAGGAGCGACACAAGTCGCTCCGACTTAGAAAAAGGGTCCTGTACTACTTCGGGGTGACCTGGAGGCGACTTGCATAGACATTCATGTTATGAAGTCCATGCAAGTCGCGCTGCACCAGACTTCACAGGTCGCCCCCTAAGTCTGAGCGACCTAATGTGAACGGAGACTTACCCCTTTTTAACACTTTGTTTACCCTAATTAACTCCTTTCCTTAGCTATAGTATTTTCCTGCTGATTTTCTTTTTTTCTAACCATTAAAGGATAAGTGCACTTATTCCGGTTTCTCATTTAAGCTGATTCCCCCCGCCCACCCCTTTCCAGAGATGCATACTTACCCCCAATCCGATGGCCTCCAGAGATTGTTTAAATTTCACACTCCATGCCCTGGGTGTCTGTGGGGCACAGAGACAGAGATAGACAGGCCTCAAAGACTTCTACTGTGTGAGTGCGGGCAGGAGACCAGGGGCTTGAGGCATGGGATGTAAACTATCCTTGGATTGAGGTGGGTATGCATATCTGGGGAATGGGGGTGTGATCTATTAGATAAACTTAAAGGTCTAGGGAAAAATTTAAATCAACAGGTAAATACGGTTTCCAAGGGAAAGCGGAATTAATCAGGGCCGATTAGGGTTAATAAGGAAATGGATACAAATAAGAAAAAAAAAAGATTTTTGACAGCGATAGCAGAAATAGTTGCTGTATTTACACAAACTCCAAGCTGCCATTTTGAGGTCTGGGAATTGCTGGAAAATACAGGGTGGAAAATGAGTGGGGCAGAGGAATAGGGCGTACCACACATGACTTGTGCATTTCCATTAAGTTTTTTTTATGGGCATGTGTGATTAGCATACCAAATGTCCACAACTGGCTAAAGTGGCACTCCAGGCAAGCACCTACAGTGGCAAGAATAAGAACCTGAACTCCTTGGAATTCAAGCGGTAGTTAACTTTTTAACTTGTTCCTACAGCTAAGGCTTACCTGTAGGTACAGTGAATGTCTCCTAAACTTGCAGTGTTTAGGAGAGATTCACACTTGAAGCAGCCGGTGATGTCAGAGTAAGTTTAGCGGATGTGCATGCAGTGGAGTGACGTCATTGTGGCTCAGATATTCTTTTGGCCGGAGAGCACAAACCTAGAAGGAAGACCGGGTGGAAGTGTGGACAGCAGTGACAGCGGGCTTCGCTGGAGGGCTTAATTTTAAGGCAAGTCGGTCATATTGTTAGTATGTGGTGCAAACTAGCACATTATGACTTAAATTGCCCAGGGCCCACTTTTTTTTTTTTTTTTTTAATTCTGCTTTA
Organism: Pelophylax lessonae; assembly: GCF_965119305.1. NCBI lineage: Eukaryota > Metazoa > Chordata > Amphibia > Anura > Ranidae > Pelophylax > Pelophylax lessonae. The sequence goes on along the minus strand of NC_138769.1, from coordinate 574,133,851 downwards.
ACTAGGTTTTTGCATTATTTTGCCATAAGGCTAGGTTTACATTGATACGGCAGCCTAATAATTTGAATGGGCTGCCGTGCCTCCTGAAATGCAGGGAAAAGGTTCTTGCAAAATTTCTGGAATGGCAGCACGCACAGGAACCGCACGTGCAATTTTTGGGTGTGATTTTCAGTGTGCCATTAGGATTAATGGCTCCTGCACGCAAACACCGCATTTTTCTGTCCGGGGAGTTGCGGCTGCGGGAACAGGTGCAGGCCCACAGCTGGAACCACCTGTACAGATGTGAACCTAAAATGTGATCTGACCCTCATTACAATAGAAAATGCGCTTAAGCTGATAACCTACACACAATTCTAACTTCTCGTGCCTTTATTGAACACACCCATTAAAACACTCAGTGTTGGAGAAAAAAGTAAGTAAACCTTTGGAATTAATAGTGTGTCATTGGCTGAAATGCAAGCGCTTTTGGTAGGTCTGGATTAGACCTGCACAATGCTCAGGAGGCATTTTGACAATTCAGCTTTACAAAACTGCTTCAGCTCAGACACATTTGTAGGATGTCTGGTGTGAATGGCTCTTTTGAGGTCATTCCAGAGTATCTCTAGGGGGTTAAGGTTGGAGCTCTGACTCGTCCACCCCTAAATGTACATTTTCTTTTTCTGAAGCCAGTCTGTGGTAGATTGAAAAAACGAAAGTTGAAAAAGATTAAAAGAGGTGCATGGAAGCCAGCCAGCCCCCAGTGTGATGTACTCACCCTCCAGTCTGCCACCAACCAAGTAGACCTGTCTCATGATATAAATAAAGAACAGGGGTTTAGTTGACACGCATTTGCAAACGCATGTGTAAGCTGCAGGGCCACTACACGGCACCCTGTGTTACCTGCAGTCCTAACACTTTATAATTTGAGTGTCTCCACAATGAAAGCACATGGCTGCTAATGGATGGATGGGAGACAGGTGGGAGGGAGCAGCCCAAACCTCCCCCAACCCACCCCCATCCATGACTGGTCTAGTATATCAAAACTCTAATAGCGATGTTGTAGTGATGGTACAAACTGGAAAGGACCAGCTGAGAAGCATACACCTCCATCCCCTTGGTGGATGCAGTGTGTTAGGACTGCAGGTAACACAGGGTGCCGTGTAGTGGCCCTGCAGCTTACACATGCGTTTGCAAATGCGTGTCAACTAGACCCCTGTTCTTTATATTATGAGACGGGTCTACTTGGTTGGTGGCAGACTGGAGGGTGTGTACATCAGACTGGGGGCTGGCTGGCTTCCATGCACCTCTTTTAATCCTTTACAACTTTCATTTTTTCTGATACAGGGATGGAGACGCTGGGCATTACCTGCTGGCGTCTCACTTAAAGTCCCACATAGCCTACATTATTTAAGTCTGTGGTAGATTTACTTCAATGCATAGGGTCCATGTCCTGCTGCATCCCATAGGATATTTTGAAGAATTAATTTTCCTGTCGCTGATGGCAAGTGGTCTAGACCCTGAGGCAGTGAAGTAAGTCAAAAATCATGTTTCCTCCACCATATTTCACTGTTGAGATGATGGTTTGATGTTGGCAAGTCATGCCTATTTTTTTGCATCATACATAATGTTGAGTATTCTTCCCAAACAATTCAATTTTTGTACCCTCAGTTAACAAAACACATTTTCCCAGTAGTGTTGTGGGTTGCCAAAGTATTCTTTGCCAAAATGCAGGCGTGCAGCAATGGTTTTTTTTTTTTTTTTTGGAGGCAGAGTGTCCATGTTGTTCTGCCATGGACACCCTGCCTGTTCTGCCATGGACACCCTGCCTGTTCATAGACGAACAGGTGATGATTCAAGTGATATCTTCAAGCCTTTAGTTTTACACATTGGTTGTTCTTTACCTCACTGAGAATTCTGCTTTGTGCCTTGGGAGTCATCTTAGCTAGGTGCCCGCTTCTATGAAGAGTAGCCACAGTACTAAACTATCTGCATTTATAGACAATTTGTCTAACTGTCGTCTGATAGATGCCAAAACACATTGAGATTGCTTTGTATCTCTTTCAAGCCTTATGTTGATCAACTACTCTTGATTGTATGTCTTCAGAGAATTCCTTTTTGCAAGGCATGATTCACATCAGCTGATACTGATGAACAGCAATCTTAAAATGTTTGAGTGTCTTCTATCAATCAAAATAGCTCTAAACCCACACCTTCAAACTAATTTCATTAGACTTCATTTATCATTAAAGTAATTAGTCAATGGGTTTGCCCACTTTTTCCTCCTGCACTGTGAATGTTTTAAGTGCGTTCAGTAAAGACTTGAGAAATTGGAATTGTTTTTGTTATCCGCTTAAGTACACTGTCTATTCTGATGTAGATGAGGATCAAATCACACTTAATCGCAAATTACTGCAAGAAACCAGTTAATTCTAGGGGGGGTCACATATTTTTTCTTCTGTAATTACTCTTGCCTGTTAAAATATTTTTTAACTGTTCAACCAGACATCCTCACTACGTCATTGAGCTCACTTTTCTACACTGCAGTTAAGCAATACAGCTTGTTTTACCAGCTGCTCCCAAGCCCATAATTGGACAATGAACAAGCTAAATTTGGTTTGTTTATACTCTCTTGGATCAAACTTCAGCAATCCAGACATTTTCTTTAGTAACATCTCAGATGTTTAAATTGGAAGTATATGTGATTGCTTAATCATAATGGCCTAGCATTACCTCTTGCAAATTTCGTCTTTCTATTAATTTGCAGTTGTAATATGTTTTTAATATAGTAAAGGACAGATGTTTAGGCAAATTTAACCAAAGATTTCACTTACTACACTTCAGATATGTTTGGTGAAGCTACTACTGCAGTGTTCAGACTATGCTGAATTAAAGGTGCTATTGCTGGTCTATATGGATGGAAAATAATGTAATTTGATTTCCTTCCTTTAGGGATAGAATGATGCTGCTAAAATTAGAACAAGAAATCCTTGAATTTATTAATGATAATAGGTAAGTGTGAATCGAAGATCCTTCTCTCCATGTAAACGGCTAGAAGCATAATGTGAATAAACAAGCTGTAACCTGCTTTAATGTAGCATGTGATGTAGTGCTAATCCCAGATGTAGTTGTATTTTTACCACATGACCTATATAAATGGAAACCTTAAAAATAATGATGTAAATGTATATTTACACTTTGTAAAGGAAAAAAACTCATGCACACAGGTGCTATATTTAATACCTTCAAATATTTGTAGTTGGAAGATAAAAGCCATTATGCCTGTTCTGGTTTTATGAGCCTTTACATATGTATATAAACATGATTTTCATTCCTTCATCATTGTCTTGTCTGCTATTTTGAATTCATTCTACTTAGGCTACTGCCATGTAATAACCCTTATTAGTACTGATATTACCTGATTACTGCTTAGAGCAAAATTGTATAAACCTACTACAAGACAATGTTATGGTCCAGTTTATAGAGTCCCCAACTAGGAATAATGCTCTGCTGGACCTGGTAATCTCAAACATGCAGAGCTTATTAGTAATGTTCATAAAATAACATCTGGGTAGCAGTGACCATAACATGATTTAATTTAATATTAGCTGTAAGCAACAAACACATACTGAAAAGATGATAAATACTTAACTTTAGGAGTGCACATTTTTGGAGGATGAGGGCTGCTCTCCAAGCCTTAGATTGGAAGGGAATATTGGCATTGATGAACCAAATTGGGAATTCTTTAAAAAGACTATGTGAACACGCTGCAAAATGTATTCTCATGGGGCAATACGTTTAAAAGACTAAAAATAAAACCTATGAGGCTCACGACCAAAGTTAAAAAAGCTATAAATAACAAGAAAACTGCTTTTAAAAATATAAAAATGAAGGAAAACTATTATTGTTTAAATGTTACAAAGAATATAACAGAATATGTAAAATGCACGCAACCACCACATGTAAAATGGAAATCCAAGGCCACAAAATTTCAAAACGAACGTCTGATTGCAAAAGAGAGTAGGACAAACCCCCAAAAATGTTTCATATATATGAATAGTTATAGGGTCTGAGAATGTTGGCCCTTGACAAAATATTCTAGTGTGGTTGACTGGGGACAAAGCGAAGGCAAATTTATACAAAGGAGCATGGGGGAGCTCCTGTCTACAATGGGGATGGTTTTGAGACAGCCACAATGGCTCAAAATTTTTATGGTCCAGAAATATTTAGACAGCATAAAGGTGGTAAAGCAACTGGAACAGATGGCAAACACCCATGAACCCCTAAAGAATTGAGCTCTGTCATTTCAAAGCCATGGTTTCTAATCTTTAGGGACTCTTTAAGGACTGGATTAGTACCACTGGATTGGTGTAAGGCCAATGTGGTAACTATATTTAAAAAAGGATCAAAGTCTTTACCAAGTAACTATAGACCTGTTAGTTTACCTTCTATAGTTGGGAAGATACTGGAGTGTTTAACCACTTAAGCCCCGGAAGATTTTACCCCCATTCCGACCAGGGGGTATTTTGCGATTCGGCACTGTGTGACTTTAACGGACAATTGCGCGGTCGTGCGACGCTGTATCTAAATTAATTTGGCGTCCTTTTTTTCCCACAAACAGAGCTTTCTTTTGGTGGTATTTGATCACCTGTGCGATTTTTTTTGATCATGTGCTATAAACAAAAAAAGAGCGTAAATTTTGCAAAAATAGCAATATTTTTCACATTTTTTTATATGAAATTCCCCCCCCCAAAAAATGTAAAAATCAAAATTTTTTAACATTTTCGGCCAATTTGTTTTGTGCTACCTAGGTTTGGTAAAAAAAATCGCAAAAGCGTATTTTGATTGGTTTGCGCAAAAGTTATCGCGTTTACTAACAAAGGGAAAGATTTTTGTTGTTTTTTTTTTTTTAACGCGCAACGGCGGCGATCTGCGATTTTTTTTTTGCGGTACTGCGACATTGCGGCGGACAGATCGGACCCTTGACTGACATTTTTGACACTTTTGGGGTTACCAGTGACATTTCTACAGTAATCAGTGCTATACGTATGCACTGTTACTGTAAAAATACACTGGCAGTGAAGGGGTTAACTTTTTTTGAAAGGGAGGGGCTATGTTTGTCCCTAGGGGCGTGCTTTCTACTGTGATTGGCTGTGGCTTCAGATGTATGAACGGTGATCAACGGTTCATACATATTCAACATAGTAGAACCGTATGATCATCCTTCATACACAGGGGAGAATGACGGGCAGCTTGTTTACACAAGCCGCCTGACTTTCTCCCTCTCCCCCGCCGATCGCCGAGTGACCGGTCACACGCGGGGGGGGGGGTCCGCGACCACGCGGGAGCGGGAGCACGCCTCCGGGGGCGCGCGCTCGCTCCCTAGACCCTCACAAGCAAGCGACGTAGACCACATTAGTTTGCCTGTGAGGGGCTGACCGCCGACGTAGAAAGTCGTGCGGCGGTCGGCAAGTGGTTAAAAAAAGATCACATAGATGAGTTCTTGCTGGAAAAAAATTTCTCTTTCGTTCATTGACGAACACGGCTTCATATCTTCATTGACCGTTGGGTTATGCTGCCTCCTACAAGAGTAGGACACTAGGTGGAATAAAATTGACTAATGGCAAGTCCTAGGGGGTATACTTCCACTTCAGTTTTTTTTTCTGCGTAGTGAGGAGTAAGGACCTAACTCCTTGCTGGGATCTATGGTCCTAGCATTTTTTCCTTTTTAAATTGTGCTTTTTTCCTTTTTGATTTCTTTTTGTCAACAATCAAGTTTGTTCCAGTGAGAACTACAATCAACTGCCCTGACTGGATGGCACACTGGATATCCTAGAGCCTTACGGTCTCCCCAGTCTGGCCAGTGAGCACGTGCAGACCGCAGCTCCACGCTAGGTCAGCCACGGCATAGCCCCACTGAACAGGGGCTGGCCGGCGAGTTAAAAACCTTGCCAGGATGCACACGACTGAGTCGCAGCGTACCTCTTGCCCGCAGCACCCCCCATTCCAAGATTGGTGCCCACCCAGTCCTCAGGAAAATCGGGGTGGACTCGGGCCCCTACCCGCGTTGGTCGGTTCCTCATGCCCTTTCTACCCTACTGTCACCCCCTCCTCATTAGTGGGTTCATCTGCTCTAAGCTCCCCCCCCCCCAGCCCCCCTGGCTGCGGTGGCTGTGCTGTGGGGTGTGTGAGAGCTGTGGCTGGAGGGGGGAGGGTGGGAGAGCACTGCGGCGGCTCCATTTTCTGTTTACTGATGCTAGATAGCTGGTCACTTTACTTGGTGGTTCACAGAGACAAAGTGGTTCTCCATCCCTGTCAGTCATTCCTTCCTAAGGTCCTCTCCGGTTTCCACTTGAATGAAGACATTGTGTTAACTTCATTGTGTCTTAAGCCAAAACATCCAAAAGAAATTGCCTTGCATTCCCTGTATGTGGTTCAGAGTGTACTTGGCTGCGACTGAGTCTGTTCGCAAATTAGATCCCTTATTTGTTCTTACGGATGGTTCTTGTAAGGGGCAGGCCACATCTGCTGCGACCATTTCCAGATGGAACAGGCAGATGGTGGTGCAGGCCTACTCCATCAAGGGTCAGGTTCCTCCTTTCCCTGTAAAGAGCATTCTACGAGGGCGCTTAGTGCCTCCTGGGCCTTCCATCATCAGGCGTCGGTGGTCCAGGTTTCCAAGGCGGCCACCTGGTCGTCTGGTTACACATTCACAAAGTTTTACAAAGTGGATGTCCTGGCATCTGCTGCTGCTGCTTTTGGCTGCAAAGTTTTGCAGGGAGCTTTTGCAGAGGCTACAGCCTCTTGAGGGTGTGTTTTTTGTCCTGGTTGGTGAGCTCCAGTTCATGGTTGAGCTCTTTGGTTACCTGGTTGGCTACGTTTAGTCTTTGGGAATTCTGCTTTTTGCTGTGTTTTTACCACCCCTCATGATGACGCTGCTTTGGGACGTCCCAACGGTCGATAAAGATATGAAGCTGTGTCCGTCAATGAACGAAAGAGAAAACTGGATTTTTGTCTTACCGTAAAATCCTTTTCTCTGACGATTGACTGACCCAGCACCCACCCTTCTATGGAGTTGGGTTGTGTGTTCTTCAGACACTGCTTGTTACTAAACTGAGATCCTTTAGCAGGAAGTTGGAGTATACCCCCTAGGACTTGCCCTATAGGTGTAGTCAATTTTTTTCCCACCTAGTGTCCTACTCCTGTAGGGGGCAGCATAACCCAATGGTCAATGAAGATATGAAGCTGTGTCTGGCAATGAACATCAGAGAAAAGGATTTTACGGTAAGGCAAAAATCCAGTTTTTAAGCAACAGCCAGCATGGATTCATAAAAGACAGAAGTTGTCAAACAAATCTGATTTATTTTTATGAGGTGGTAAGTAAAACCTTGAACAAAGGTGTGGCTGTGGACATAGTATACTTGGATTTTGCAAAAGCGTTTGACGCAGTTCCCCACATATGGATAGTGTGTAAAGTAAAGTCTACAGGCCTGGAAAAAAATTTGTAAATGGATAGCAAACTGGCTAAAAGACTGAATTCAGAGAGTAGTGGTTAATGATTCATACTCTGAATGGTCCAAGGTTATCAATGGTGTACCCCAAGGTTCAGTCTTGGGACCCTTTTTATTATCCCAAATGATATAGGGTCTGGGATTAAAATTACAATTTCATTCTTTGCAGATGACACCAAGCTATGCAGTGGAATAATGTCCTTACAGGATGTCTCCAACTTACAAGCCGACCTTAATGCACAATTTAATTGGGGAACTATGTGGCAAACGAGGTTTAATGTTGATAAAAGTAAAGTTATTCACTTGGGGGCTAAGAATATGCATTCATCATACATACTAGGGGGAGTACAAATGGGGGAAATCAATGGTGGAGAAGTATCTGGGTGTTCTGGTAGACCATAGCTTCATATTAGCATGCTATGCCAAGCTGCTGTTTCCTTTCTTGTATTGAGAGGTATAGACTTCAGAGAGAGAGATTTAACTTTGCCCCTGTACAAATCATTAGTAAGCCCTCACCTGGAATATGCAGTTCAGTTTTGGGCAACAGTTCACAAAAAGGATATTTGCGATCTGGAGAAAGTTTTGAAAAGCGCAACCAAACTTATAAGATGCATGGAGGAGCTCTGCTATGGGAAATGATTAGAGGAACTGAAGAGGAGATTAATTGGGGGGTGAGGGTTAATCAACATGTATAAATACATAAGTGGTCCATACAGTGAACTTGGTGTTGAGTTATATACTTTAAGGTCATCACTGAGGACAAGAGGGTACTCTACGTCTGGAGGAAAGATGATTTAATCTCCAAATACGGAAAGGCTTTTACACAGTAGGAGCTATGAAAATGTGGAATAGACTCCCTCAAGAGCTGGTTCTGTCATGCTCAGTAGATTACTTTAAAAACCTGGATTCTTTCCTAAATGTACATACTGTAACATAACTGGATACTAACATTTATTGGTAGAGTTGATCCAGGGATCATCCAATTGCCTCTTGGGGATCAGGAAGGAATTTTTTCCCCTGCTGGAGCAAATTTGATCATGCTTTGCTGGAGTTTCTGCCTTCCCCTGGATCAACTGTGGGTATGGGATTGTTTATAAAGGATTGTAATAAAAATAAAATTTTTGTTTTCCCCTTTTTATTGGTTAAACTAGATGGACTTTGTGTCTTTTTTCAACCAGACTAACTATGTAACTGCTGAATAATGTCTCATCTTTTTGTTTGTACCTAGTTTATATCTATGTGCTTTGCATGTTTAAAATATCATACATGCATCTGTGCTATGAAAAAATTATTTCTCTTACGTCCTCCGACAGTCGCCGCCCACTCATACAGTCTTCACCAATGGGGTATTGACTTCTTCTCCTTAGGAGTAGCTAGGCAAAAGACTTATTAGAACAAAAGCATTTCACACCCATGGGGGCTGTCCCACTGGTCCAATACCCCTCCTGCAATAGCCATTTAACTCCGTTTGTCTTCTGCCTAGTTCAGGAGTAGTCAGGCTTCCCTGTGCTGGGGCTACAGTCTCAGCCTTCTTCTTCTATTTTATGATTTTATTTTCTGAAAATGTATTTTTTTCTTTGCATTTCTAGCTGTTTATTTTGTCAGCTTTTAGTTAGTTGGATCTTCGGATGAAGATGGAGTTTGTGGAGCTGGGAATCGGACTGGTCGTCCTGGTTCTCCAGGGCAGAGGATCAGATGGAATCCCAGCCCACCATCGAGCGTTTCGCAGGCTATGTGTTCGCCCTGGCCTCATAAACGACCCATCCCTATCTTCAGGGATGCATCCTTGTGAGGTGGCTACCTCACCGAACACATGCACTGTTCGTCCGTGTACTCCTGGTGTCCTGCGTTTTTGGCTGACGGCACTCCCTTGCCATCTGAGGGTGGGCGGTTTTCCGTTTGAGGCACCCCACGCCATCGGGTACAGGTAAGTACACTCTGTGTGGGGCCTCTGTCTGGGGTCGGCAGTCCTGTGTGTCTGTGGTGTCCCCTATGTCTGTGCGTTTTTGGGCTCCCTGATCCTGGTCCCTGCGGGGGTTTTTCTCTCACAGCCTGCGCTGTGTGGGGTTTGGGGGATCCCTCTCCTGTGTCACTGAGGTGCTTGGAGGTACAGACTAGCGTGGCGACCGCTGCGGGGTTGAAAACCGCCGGTCCACAATTTTAGGTGTGGGCAGCATGTCTGGCTTCACTGTGGGTGCTTGTATGGCATTGTGTGTAGTGTATTTTGGCTCCTTGCGACGCCATCTTGTGTGTGGCAACGATCGTTCCGAGCACATGTTGGCGGCCATCTTGCCGAAGCCTCCCATTGCTTTGCATAGACATCCATGTTTCCTTAGCCTGCAGCCTCTGTTCAGTCTCTGCGGTGACATCACTTCCTTCCTTTACTCTGAAGCGACCGAAGGAGCTGGCAACACACTTCTGGGGCTCTGTCCTGTTGTCCTTTTCTTTTCCACCATAGTGCAATCTTCCTGGCTCAATTTGTCCCTGCGGGGGGGGTCTGTGTTCCACAGCCATTGTAGCGGTGTGCTGCGGGGGTCCGCGGCGCTCTTAAGGGCCAGTACCTCATAAAAAAAATAACTTTTTTTGCAATGGAATCTCAGGACAGCAAATTCCCTCCAGCTTTGGAGGGGGATTCAAGTTCTTCTGAATCCTCTACTCTGACTAATCTGGCTGCTGTTGTGGCGGTTTGGTGTCCAAAATGGATGTGCTGATGTCTCAACGTGCTGCTAGAAAAAGGCCTAGGATTTCTTTTTCTTCTGATTCTGAATGTGACATGGTTGCTGTAGGTAGCGTGCCCCTTTCAGGGTCTCGCTCTTCTCAGGACCCGCAAGAGTCTGAGGGTGAGGCGGAGGGTGCAGGGGTGGATGATTCCCCCCCTGGGACGCCAGAGGAACGCGCGGCTATGGATGCGCTGATTTCTGCCATTAAAGAAACACTACATTTAGAGGATGAGCCCGATCCTCTGGGCATTGTCATCTTTTGGTACACACAGGACCCGTAAGATGGCGCAGGTTTTTCCCTGCCCCGCTGAGTTTCATCACACTGTGAATGAACAATGGCGCAATTTGAAACACACCTTCACGGTGCCTAGGAGGTTTCAACTTCTCTATCGCTTTGCGTCTACTACGGTTGCACGCTGGTGTGTGGCTCCTCAAGTGGATCACACTGTAGCCAGATTGAACAAGGCTACACTGGTTCCTACCGAAGATTCTCCGGTATTTAGGGATCCTACGGATAGGAGGCTGGAATCGCTTGCCCGCCACAATTATGTGGTGGCGGGTTCCATGCTCAGGCCTATTTTCGCCTCTGTCATGGCGGCTCAGGCTGTGGCGGACTGGACCAAGGTCCTCAGGCGCACACTCGTGGCCAATTCTGCCCCTCCCGCTACCGTGGAGATGGTGGACCAGATTTATCAAGGGGTCATGTATTTGTGCGATGCGGCCTTAAATGAGGCCCCTTTTGGCTGCGCGCTTGTCCAGTGTCGCGGTGCTTAGCCGTCGGCTGATCTGGTTGAAGAGCTGGTCGGCTGACCAGAAATCTAGGAAGGCGGTGGCTGATATTCCCTATGCGGGGTCTCACCTTTATGGGAGTGACGGGGGGCAAGAGCACTCTGCTACCCCAGAATCCTAAGGGCAAGTTTTTCCGCGGCAAGCGGGGTCCCGCCTTTAAACCTAATCAGGGTTCCTTTCGTGCCTTCAAGTCACAGTGCAAGGGGAAACCCTTCAAGGGCCAGGGTGGCCAGAGAAAGCCCTGGGCCGGCAAACAAATATCCGGCCAAGCTGGTGCGGCGGCCCAGTACGCCTCTGCCTGAAGGGGCGCCCTTACCCATTTCAGGGATGGGGGGACGTTTGTCGCGGTTTCCTCCAACCTTGGCTGCTCCGAGTTCAGGACAGGTGGGTTCAGGAAATCGTTCGATCAGGGTACAGGATCGAATTTCTTTCACGGCCAGCGGACCGATTCTTTCCCTCAAATCTTCATTTGACCCCAGGGCGGTTACAGGACCTGCATCTCAAGCGGTGCAGGATCTCCTCGCTCAGGGGGTAATCGTCCCGGTGCCTCATCGGGACAGGTTTCGGGGGTTTTACTCAAATCTGTTCACGGTGCCCAGAAAGGAGGGCAAAGTGCATCCGATTCTGGACTTAAAAGTTCTGAACCGCTTCGTGCGCGTTCGAAAATTCCGCATGGAATCGCTCCACTCGGTGGTAGCCTCTCTCAGCCCGGGAGAATTCCTGGCCTCTATTGACCTGAAGGATGCGTATCTACACATCCCCATATTCGAGGGTCATCAGAGGTACCTCCGATTCGCTGTCGCGGAGGAACACTATCAGTTTGTGGCGTTACCTTTTCGGTCTCGCTTCGGCTCAAAGGGTGTTTACCAAAGTGCTGGCTCCTGTTCTGGGGCTGCTGCGGGCGCAGGGCATTGCGGTCTTGGGTTATCTGGACGATCTCCTGTTAAGATCAAGTGCCAGTCAGAGCCTGCTGCACGATCTGTCCACTACGGTCCAGGCGCTCCAGGAGTTCGGTTGGACGATCAACGTTCAGAAGTCGACCTTGTCTCCTTCGGTTCGTCTACCGTATTTGGGAATGGTTCTGGACTCTGCTCAAGCAAAGGTGTTCTTGCCGGACGACAAGCTCTGGACCCTACAGTCCGAGGTCAGGTCCCTCAGGGACAACGAATCCTCGTCACTCAGGACCTGTATGCGGTCCCTGGGGTTGATGGTATCGGCCTTCGAGGCGATTCCATTTGTGCCGTTTCACACGCGGTCTCTCTAAGCGGAGATCCTGGCCAGGTGGGACAGACTACCTCAGTCCTTGGACGTGAGAGTGTCTCTGAGCCGCCAAACCAGAATGGATCTCTTGTGGTGGCTTCAGTCCCTGGCTGTGTCGGCAGGGAAATCCTTCCGGCCGTTACTATGGACGGTGATTACCATGGATGCCAGCCTGTCGAGCTGGGGTGGCGTCCTGGGCAACCGGTCTGCCCAGGGCACTTGGTCGGAGGAGGAATCCTCCCTTCCGATAAACATATTGGAATTGAGAGCAATCAGGCTGTGCCTGCTCCACTGGTCGGATCATCTTCAGGGCCGTCCTGTACGGGTGCAGACAGACAATGCCACTGCGGTGGCGTACATCAACCACCAAGGGGGCACCAGGAGTGCCCGGGCGGCCCAGGAAGTGACCAGTATTCTGTCTTGGGCCGAGACTCCTGTCCTGGCGATATCGGCAGTTCACATTCCGGGTGTGGAGAATTGGCAGGCCTATTATCTGAGCCGCCAGACCCTGGACCAGGGGGAATGGTCCCTGCATCCGGAGGTATTTCACATGCTGTGTGCGAAATGGGGATCTCCGGATGTGGATTTATTCGCGTCTCGGCTAAACCACAAGGTGGAAAGGTTCGTGGCAAGAACGCGCGATCCTCTGGCAGACGCCTCGGATGCGCTGGTGGTGCCTTGGCGTCAGTATCGTCTGATCTATGCCTTTCCTCCGATTCCGTTGTTGTCCAGGTTCCTTCGCAAGTTGGCCTCGGAACCAACATTGGTGATTCTGGTGGCACCGGACTGGCCACGCCGGTCCTGGTACGCGGACATCGTTCACCTGGCCGTCTAGCCTCCTTGGCGGCTGCCAATGCGGGAAGATCTGCTGTCTCAGGGACCGATCTTCCATCCTGCTTTACAGTCGCTGGCTTTAACGGCATGGCTGTTGAAAGCCAGGTCCTGAGACAGGGGTCTCTCCCCAGAGGTCATTCCTACTTTAATCAAGGCTAGAAAAGCCTCGTCTGGTAAGATTTATTACCGTACATGGAAAGCTTATTTTGCCTGGTGTGAGTCCAGGGGTTTCTCTCCTCGTTCATACTCGGTGGCGAGAGTGTTGGCTTTCCTCCAATCTGGTGTGGACCAGCGCCTTGCGTTGGCTAAGATTAAGGGCCAGGTTTCTGCACTAGCTGTTCTTTTTCAGCGCCCTGTGGCATCTAATTCTTTGATTCGCACCTTCATTCAAGGTGTGCATCACTTGGCCCCTCCTAGAAGGGAGCCTCTGCCTCCATGGGACTTGAACTTGGTTCTGTCTGTATTACAACGTTCCCCGTTTGAAAACATCAGGGAAGTTTCATTACCTCTGCTATCAAAAAAGGTTGCCTTTCTGGTAGCGATCACTTCTGCTCGCAGAGTGTCGGAGTTGGCGGCGTTGTCTTGTCGCTCCTCTTACCTGGTGGTTCATAGGGATAAGGTGGTCTTGCGTCCTAACCCGTCCTTTCTTCCAAAGGTGGTTTCGGATTTTCACATCAATGAGGACATTGTCTTACCTTCGCTCTGTGCGAATCCTAAGGAGATTGCATTGCATTCTTTGGATGTTGTTGGGGCGATCAGGGTTTACCTGTCATCGACTGAATCCTTTCTGAAATCGGATTCCCTCTTTGTCCTTCCTGAGGGACCTCGGAAGGGTATGGCTGCGTCAGCGGCGACCATTGCAAAATGGATCAGACAGACAATTGTTCAGGCCTATTCGTTGCGGAAAAGGGTACCACCCTTCCCTGTCAAGGCGCACTCTACCAGGTCGGTGAGTGCGTCCTGGGCTTTCCGGCATCAAGCCTCAGTGGCCCAGGTGTGTAAGGCTGCGACTTGGTCGTCATTGCACACCTTTTCCAAATTCTACAAAATTGATGTTCTGGCATCAGCGGATGCCTCCTTTGGCCGCAAAGTTCTCTGTGTGGCAGTCCAGTAGGGGGACCCAGGTTTTATGCGGGTCCCTGGCTGTTGGGGTTGTTTACCCCTTGGTTATTTGCTTTCCTGGGTTGTTGCTCCTGTTGAGCCTTTTTTGTTGCCCAGAGGGTTGCCTTTCTGTTCATGTAAGGTTCCTTTCTCTGAGATGGGTACTGCGTTGCCTTTTCTGATGGTTGCGTTTCCCACCCCTCATGTCTACACTGCTTTGGGACATCCCCATTGGTGAAGACTGTATGAGTGGGCGGCGACTGTCGGAGGACGTAAGAGAAAACAGAATTTTTGTAAAATCTTACCGGAAAATTCCTTTCTCTGAGTCCTCCCACAGTCGCCACCCCCGCCCCTCTTTTTTAGTTCTTATACACTTAACTGCTTTGATACCAAACTGAGTTGAGATGGCTATTGCAGGAGGGGTATTGGACCAGTGGGACAGTCCCCATGGGTGTGTCTATGGAAATGCTTTTGTTCTAACAAGTCTTTTGCCTAGCTACTCCTAAAGAGAGGAAGTCAATACCCCATTGGTGAAGACTGTATGAGTGGGCGGCGACTGTCGGAGGACTCAGATAAAAGGAATTTTACGGTAAGATTTTACAAAAATTCTGTTTTGTTTTATGCCCTCACATTGCATGAAAATTTAGCAATAATCCTGTATGTAGTTTTGAACATCAAATGTGTGATTAACTGCACATGCTTGAAATGTGGATGATAAACAATTTTTTGTTTTGGGAAGATTAGGTAATGGTGGTGACCCCAATTCGGGGTTTTCTCCTGTTATTATGTCCTATCACAGAAATTTTTCTTCACTGCCTGTTCCAAAGATTTAACTAGAAGTAAGTTGCGGTCTCCCATTGGACAATTGTTATCAGAGCTGCTGTCTCATTAGAAAACGTCTTTATTCCTGTAATAGAGACAATGGTTCCTAGGGTTAATAGAGAGAACTCATCTTCCCCACTTGGGCATAGACAGAATAAAATCCTTAGAGGTGCTAGCCCTTTCACATTGCATCCAGAAATTAAATAAAAAGGTTTCAGCTTTACACACTCTTGAAGTGTCACCCGATTTTGTCAGCAAGGGATCCTCAGAGAGGTGCTTGCCTGTGATTCCTGTTTTCTTATTTTGAACACTCCCCTTTCAATTAATGACTCAATTACACTCAGCAGCATGCATGTCATGACTATTGGGTCTGTTGGTTTTCTATTACTCTACTACACCTACTTGTAAATTATTTACCATGTAGAAAAATAATGTATACCAAAAACAGTGATTGATCTTGTTAGTGATGTTTGACTGCTATTATTTTGAACACAACTGTAAGCAGGAGGCGCCTCCAGTCTTCTGCTGCTGGTCACGTTAAAAAAAAAAAAAAAAGCAAAGTAAAAATAAATTAATATCAAATTGTTATACAAATATATATATACAAAAATATATTTAATTATATCTTTGTTATTTTTTGGCAATAACCTAGTGTGAGCGGATTTCTGCCAGTCACAGGCTGTCATGCCCCTCCAGCCTGTGTTTTAGAATAAGAATAAGAGGGAGGTGAAGCTTCCGTCAATCTACATGTAATATCCTGTCCCCATTGTGTCTAGCTGGTTAGTGGGCATGGAGGAAGAGGAGGGAGGGAATGGGCTGTCATTTACCACTGTGTATACACCCACATGTATGAGACTCTAGTCACATGGGCTGCTCAGATGTGATAGGGAGGAAATGCTCATCATAGAAACTCATTAAAAACAGAGCATGGGCAGAGCTGCCAACACTGCTTTGCAAAATCCATAGCTGTCTTGGGTACTTGGACAAAAGGGGGAGATAGAGAACAGGAGCAGCCAGTTTTTTTTTTTTTTTTTTACAGAAAAACAAATCTCATAGTGACTGAATATGAACAGCATGTAATACACCGTTTATCGATAGTTTTTTTTGGATGTGGTTTTAGTGACACTTTTAGGTTCCAGCAATATGACTCTTCCTTTATTGTTATTTACTTGTAATGTTCTATAAAACCATGTAGATGTGCATTACTGTAACGCAAAGACAAATGTGGTTCCAGTATTTTTCCCATGTGCTGTGTTCTGTAGCACAGCTGAACGCAGAACAGCAACAGCTGGTGAACCTTAAGACATTTGCAGCCCATTCACACTTATGCGACTTTGGACATCAGTCACTGACAAGTCGTACCCCATGTTTTCTAGTGATAACCATTCATATATATATGTAACTTCAGAGTAGTTCATATACTACTTTGGTCAGTTTTTCATGCAACTTGAGGACCATAGACTTCAATGTTAACCCTCAAAAGTTGCATGAAAGTCGTACCTGAATGTTTTACCTGCAACAGTGGGGTCCAACTTTGCAGAGGGATAGCAAATCACATCCAAGTTGCACCCATCCAAAGTTGTGTCAAAGTTGCACTCAAAAGTCATGGCGACTTTGTACATGTGTGAATGGAGCATTAGGCATCATGCACACTGTTTTTTTGTAAATGTTTTTAAACGTGAGTTTAACAGCAACAGTTTGCATGAGGGCCTTATACTGTAGCAGTGGATAACATTTGTGACTTTTTTGTTGGTTTATAGGCATTGAGAAAAAACATAAATGGAAAATATTAAAATCTATTGACCCCTGCATGTACATTGTCTACCTTTTTCAGCAATCAGTTTAAGAAGTTTCCGCAGATGACCTCATATCACAGGATGCTTTTACACCGTGCTGCTGCTTATTTCGGCATGGACCATAACGTAGACCAAACGGGCAAAGCCGTAATCATTAATAAAACCAGTAACACAAGAATGTAAGTATCTTTGCTGCAATCTTTAACCTCCCATTTCAACTTGTACCAGCTATAGTGTATGGCAGGGTTTCCCAACCAGGGTTCAGGGCTCCCCCCCCCCCCCCCGAGACCAGAAACTTTTCAAGGTTTCCTCTGTGTTGAAAAGGTTGGGAAAGGCTGCTGTATGGTTTGGTTTGACAGTATTTGACAAATGTGTGAGTTTTGGAAGTCACATTGTCTTTCTGTTACAAAAAAAAACTTAATTTAAACTGTTCTACTCAATGGTTTAAAAGTCACATATATTTTTCCAATAGACCTGAGCAAAGGTTCTCTGAGCACATCAAAGATGAAAAGAGTTGTGAATTTCAACAAAGATTCATCCTAAAAAGAGACGATGCCAGCATGGACCGTGATGATAATCAGGTGAGGGTGTGGGCAGTTGACTTTATTTTTTTTTTCATTTTTTTTTTTTCTTCGTGTGTATTCCGAGCTGCCTAACTGAGCCTTCAATTAAAGTTACATGCAATGTCTACTATTTTTGTTTTTATCCCTGTTGTCAGAATGTAAATTCTCAACCGCATTGTTCAATACTCCTGTGCTAACATTTTTTATTTATTTTGCTTATTTAGTACTCTGTGCATTTTTACGGTACTGGCACACAGTACTGATGCATGAGCATCAGATATTCCTGGCAGGAAAAAAAAAACACAGGAATTGACTGTTTAGCATTTGCTCGCATTTGCGTGTATTCATGTGTACATACACATACAAATTCCTTTTCTACAGGCCCATTAAAACAATGGACTACATTTAGATCAGTGAAGAAAAATGCCTGAATGCATAAAAACTTAGTGTTTCAAGGCACCCCTTGTGCAAGAGGCCTAAAGTGTGTGTGTGTGATATATATATGCAAAGAGATTGCTGCACTTAAAATTTAATGTAAAGTTAAAACAATACAAAATATTCCATAGTGTCAGAGTTTGACAGTTTCGGGCTATGTTGAAAATGCCCTTAGAATAGTACACATCCCAAGGATGAAACTGCATTAGGGACTGCAGGGGAAAAAAAAGATGAACAGAGGTTGGAAGCTAAGCATCATTGTAGGCCATTGCTTGTTCATACTCTTTCAATAAGTGCAGTATTATGCATAGATTTTAATAAAATGTATATAGAAATATGGCAATGTGGATTTTGGCCCTCATTGTTTCCTTCAAAACTTTCCTTTTTAAACCCTTCACGCCGACAAAATGCAAATAAGCAGCCCCGGTTCAGGGGGTTTTACCAGGGTGATGCCTGCAGCTAGAGGCATCACGCAGATACCGTTAGTCGGCTTTCTTGTCATGACAACTGATTTGGCTAAACAGCCGCTTGATTGTCATTACAAGGAGCTGGAGAGGACGTTCCTCCTGCCACCTTCCGCGGCTCGCCCAGATCTCCCGTCCCACAGGGAGACCCGATCGACCATCCGGCAGGTCCACTGGCTGGCTGAAGACCCAAACAAAGCCCCATTTGGCTCTGATCAGGTCTCCAATGTAAAAACCCAAGAGCGATGTCATGACATCACTTCCGGGTACTGGAGCTTTAAAGGCGCCAGATTTAAAAAACATTACAGCATTCTAAATAGCCAAACTTGGCATTTTGAACGCTTTTAGGTGCAAAGGAGGGTACCTGTCACAGCCTATTACTGTCACAAGAGTACCTGTCACAGCCTATTACTGTTCCAAGAGATGTTTATATTCCCTGTGACAGGAATAAAAGTGATCATAAATGTTTTATTTTTTTAAATGGACAGTGTAAAAAATATAAGATAAAATTTAAAATAAGAAAAAAATAAAATAATTTAAAGCGCTCCGTGCTCGCGCGCATAAGCGAACGCATGCGCAAGTTGCACCCGCATATGTAAACAGTGTTCAAACCACATGGGTGGTATTGCCGTGATCGTTAGCGCAAGAGAAATAATTCTAGCACAAGACCTCCTCTGTAACTCTAAACAGGTAACCGTTAACATTTCTTTTAAAACTTTGCCTATGGAGATTTTTAAGTACCATAGTTTGTCGCCATTCCGCGAGTGTGTGCAATTTTAAAGCATTGACCCGTTAGGTATCTATTTTCTCAGCATAACATCATCTTTCACATTATACAAATAAATCGTATAAGTGTATTTCTTCCCAAAAAATTATTGCATTTGAAAGACCGCTGCGCAAATACCGTGACACACAAAATATTGCAACAATCGCCGTTTTATTCTCTAAGGTCTCTGCTATAAAAATGTATGTTTGTGGGTTCCAAGTAATTTTCTAGCAAAAAATGCCGTTTTTAATTTGTAAGCAACATATGTCAGAAAAAGGCTTAGGCTCCAAGGGGTTAAGTAAAGTCCAAAGTAAACCATTGCATTGGTTTTCACAGTAAGCGCTCATTTACACCACAATCCCCGTGTTCAGTGTGCATTTCTGCATTTATAATGCATCTGCATAGCATTTTTTAGGCATATTTATTTATTTTTCAAGGAGTTGCATTTACATGTGTTTGTGGTGCATTAGGTGTGTTCTGGTATGGTTATGTATTATATATAAAAAAAAAAAAAGCTGCATTTTTTTAAACAAACCTGAAAGCACCACCGTGGGGCAAACTAGGCTCATTTACGTACATTCATTTTTCTTACATATGCATTTGTACTGTGTTTAAAAATGTATTCCAAAGCTAGGCTAAACAAGCCCTAAAAGGCAGTTGAAGCATGGTAGAAAGGAGCCTTAAAATGATCGGTCTTTCTGCTGCAGCTGGCATCATCACTGTGACAGGACTGTCTGGTTTCTGAAATTGGATTGGGGCCCTGTATGTTATTACTTTGCTATTTGTTAAAGTAGAAATTAAAGTCCACCTTTTAATTTGTACCTACATTTAAAGGCTATAATAAAGCTTACCTGTAGGTACAATGATTTTTCTTAAACCTGCACTGTTTAAGAGATATTCACACGGGATGCAGCTGGTGACGTCATCAGGTTGCGCTCTAAATGGACGGCATACCTGTGT
This sequence comes from Pelophylax lessonae, assembly GCF_965119305.1. Classification (NCBI taxonomy): domain Eukaryota; kingdom Metazoa; phylum Chordata; class Amphibia; order Anura; family Ranidae; genus Pelophylax; species Pelophylax lessonae. The sequence goes on along the minus strand of NC_138769.1, from coordinate 574,113,854 downwards.
CATCTCTTAGGAGCTTTGTACAAGGGCCTGCGCACACATGCAAGGCAGTGACATCATTGTAGTCCCAGCCATTCATTCATCCAGGGCCCGCAAACCCAAAAGGATGGAAGCGCCAGGGAGCAGTGACAGCACTGCGCTGGAGGGCTTCTTGTACAGGTAAGTCTGTCATAATGTAGAAAGAAAATAAGAGGGCGCACCAACCTTGCGCATTACCCAAGTTGTGTTTATTGGTATAAAAAGAAAAGCAATATACTCACAAACAAGTTAATCATTAAAGCATTTCAAATCCACAATGGACACAATGCAACCAGGTCACAGGGACTGTGTCCAGCAGGAGGACCTTCCAGATGGCTGGAGCTGCTCTGAGAAAGAGAGAATCTCCCCTCGAAATGTGTCAGCCATCTGGAATGCCCTTTGGCAGGCTGAACACAGTGCCAGTGGCGTGTATGCTTTATGTCCATTGTGGACTTGAAATACTTTAATGGTTAACTTGTTTGTGAGTATATTTCTTTTCTTTTTATACCAATAAACACAACTTGGGTAATGCGCAAGGTTGTTGCACCCTCTTTTCTTCTTTTTTTTTTTTCTATACGGTGTCTCCATTGGGTGTTCCCTGGCGCTTGGAGGGCAGCAGGGTGTCTGCATTTACCCGGGAGCCATAGAAATCCTAGACAATATCTACCGCCATCACACCACTTTCGAGCGCAGGAGAATTTGTTTGTTGTTAAGTCTGTCATAATGTACTAGTATGCAGGGGTCCACTTTATTTTTACTATTTTGTTGCGGTTTACTACCGCTTTAGTATGAAACTATCCTTTGTTTCAATGCCTGTTTTGTATTTAAAAAATTACAGTAATGCTTGAATGTTAATATACTTTTATACTTAAATAATGTAAACGTATGTATTAGGGCCCTTTCACAGGGGTGGACTGATCATGTCTGCCTTAGTTTTTAAGGTGGACCCTCCAGTCTCCTCTATGGATCGGCAAAGAGTAATACATGTGTCAGTTGACACCCGCCAACACCCGATCTGCAAAAAACAGTTCCTCATCCGTCTGGCGGATAGGATGGCAGATTGGTGTAAACGGACAGGTGGTTTAACATCTGTCCGTCCGTAGAGGACAGCGGGCTGTGTCCGTGCCCTCTCTCCATAAGTGAGGCGGGCACGGACAGACCAGTCATCCGCCTGCTCAACGGGGACCGGCAGACAGATTCCCCGCTGAGCAGGCAGACTCAAATGGAGCCCACCCTTTTGTGTAAGGGGCCTAAATGCGTTTTGTCTGCTGCTTGCATTTTTGGGTCTGTAAAGTAACATTCATGGTATCTGGAGCTGGTGTCCCTCTTAGGCTCTGTTTATTATGCAAGCTACTAGACTGTTCTTTCCCATGGTTTTAATTACAAAAATATTGCTATTGCTCCAATATATGTCTTTATTTCATTGATCTGTCCGATTTAATACAGATTAGAGTACCTTTGCAAGATGGAAGGAGGAGTAAATCCATAGAAGAGCGAGAGGAGGAATATCAGAGAGTTCGGGAGAGAATTTTCGCAAGGGAGGCAAGTTAAAATAAACATTACTCTGTGTATGCAGGCAAACATTATTAAAGTCGATTAGTCAGGTTTAAAAAATATATTTCTCTTTGCCCAGTGCTTAGTGTTTAAAGCTGACCAGTCTGTGGGCTGAATGAAAAAAAATCGAACTATTTCCTCCATTCCCGCTAAACAGCATTGATGGACAAATCTCTGGCTGCGGCTATTGTATTCTGACAGTTAGCACAGCCGGCTGTCAAATATCAGTGACTGCATATGATTGGATGCAGGCAATGTTCAAAGGACAATTTCTCTGTCGCTCATTGACAGACGTAGTCCTCTTTGATTCATATCAATTGGGTTATGCTGCCCTCTACAGGAGTAGGACTAGGCAGAAGGAAAACGTTCTGGCTCCACCTTAGGGGCAGTCCCAGAGGGTATATTCTCTTCCTGTCTGCTGCAGGAAATCAGTTTTTTTCTGTCTAGTCAGGAGTAAGGACCTAAGCTCCTTGCTGGGATCTTTTGGTCCTGGCAAGATTTTTTAGAAAAAACTTTTTTCTTTTTTTAGGTAGTTGTTTTCTCCAGTTTTCCTGTGAGATCTTCAAGCAAATCACGCCGGATCTGGGCGACGGGCTGGATGTTGAGATCCAGTGGTCACCCCAGCCGGCCTACGAGCGCGCGCAGGCCATAGCTCCGCGCTGGGTCGGCCGCGACACAAGTAAGTATGCGGGACCGGGCGACGGGCTGGATGTTGAGATCCAGTGGTCACCCCGGCTCAGCCTACAAGCGCGTGCAGACCATAGCTCCGCGCTGGGTCGGCCGCGACATAGTCCCATTGGACGGGGACTGACCCTGCGAGTTGAACGTCTCGCTTGAACGCCAGGAACCAGCAGAGTCATGGCGTCCGTATTGGTCGACAGCCCCCCATCTCGGTGGAGAGGGTACTGTGAAGAGAGGGTGCCCGTCAGTTCCGGTATGGTGAGTAAATATTCCCCCTTCCCCCCTGTGGGGTTTTTGGGATACGGGCCTCTCTGTGTATGGTCGGATCCTTTCTGACATTAAGGTTCCCCCTTTAGCCTATGACAAATTCACCTATCCCCTGGATAGTGTGATCTGGTTTGGGAGCCGATACTCCAGCAGGCTTGGTTTGGGAACTAAACACTCTAAGCAAACCTTGGTTTAGGAGCTGACACTCTAGCAACCTTGGTTTAGGAGCAGACACTTCAGCTGGCTTGGTTTGGGAGCTAACACTCTAAGCAAACCTTGGTTTAGGAGCTGACACTCTAGCAACCTTGATTTAGGAGCTGACACTCCAGCAGGCTTGGTTTGGGAGCTAACACTTTAAAAGCAACCTTGGTTTGGGAGCTAACACTCTAACAACCTGGGTTTGGAAGCTGACACTTCAGCAGCCTTGGTTTCTCTAGCAGATTGATCCAAGGAAGCCTGGTCCGATTTACCAGAGTATACATATAAGTATCCAGAGCAAAGGAGGTATAGCCTACCTTAGTGTGTAAATATCGCCATGCTCCCGCAGGCCGACAGGCCGCCATCAGCCGTTCCAGAGCCGGTCACAGGCCGCTGCACTGGAGGAGCCACGCTAGATCGGCAGTCCGCCGCCATTTTGTTGTAGACCGCATGTCTGCATTGCCTACACAGGCCGCCCGCAGGTCACGCAGGCCGCCATTTTTTCGAAGTCTATTGTCTTCTACATGGGGGCGACCATGTTTGATGTGCCCAGCCGACCTCGAGGAGTAGCTGGGAACGCCGGAAGGCATGCACAGGGGGCGGAGCCACTTCCTTTCACCCGGGAAACCTAGTACAGGACTTCCCAGTCTGCATAGGACAACGCTGACAGCAGTTTGATGAGGAAACTTCTCTGCATCAGGTGGTGAGCCCTTGGGGTCTCTCTCTCTCTCTCTTCTGTGGGGTCCAAAGCAGGTACACTGAGGGGCGCTATTGCGCTGGTGGATTACAGATAAAAAAAAAGTATTTTTTATTTAAAAAAAAAAAAAAAAAAAAAATATTTTTCACTGGCAAAGTGTCCTGGATTAACATGGACCCTGCCACACATGTATCTCCACCTGATCCCCTCAAAGTGGCTGCAGGACCCTCCAGTTCCCCCCTGACTATTGAGTCATTGTCAGCAGTTTTGGAAACTTTTGTATCCCGGGTGGAAGTGGCTTGTCAGGGACAGGGCGCAAGGAGCCCCGTCTACCCCCATTTCATCTGAAAACTTCAGATTCAGAGTCTGAGCCTATCCCTGCAGTTGCAGGTACCTCATCTGGGGTTTGTGTCTCGGGTAATCTCTTCTGACAGTGAGGAGGATGTTTCAACATCTACCATAGCCCGAGAGGAAGCGTTGGTAAACGCATTAATTGTAGCCGTTCGGGAAACCTTAGGACTACAGGTTACACCATCAGAAGTAGTTGATACTGAGATTCCATTTGGTACTAATAAATGCGCCAAAATGGCGAAAGTATTTCCCTTACCCAAGTGTTTCGGTAATGTAATTAAGGTAGAATGGGGTCATCCAAAACGAGCCCCTACTATTTCCAAACGCATTAATAGGCGTTATCCGTTCGAGGAATCCCTCCTCAAGAAGTGGACAGTACCATCTATGGTGGATTCTCCAATCTCCAGATTGAACAAATCTACGGTTATCCCATTGGAGGATGCTCCGTCCTTTAAGGATCCAGAGGATCTTAAGGTGGAAGCCGTGTCTCGCGCTATCCTTTCCCTGATTGGGTCAGCTTCAGACCAGTAATTGCTATTGGTCTGGTTTCTCAAACTGTAACAGAATGGACCAAGTGGTTACGCCGGGATTTAGAAGGGAGTGATATCCCTCAGGCGGTATCAGATCTGTTAGAACAGATGATGCAAGGGTTACAGTTTATCTGCGACGCTGCGCTAGACGCCACTCCATTATTGGGGCGAGCATCAGTCTCAGCAGTGGTTCTCAGGCGTAGACTGTGGCTAAAATGTTGGTCGGCAGACCAAGGTTCCAAGAAGGCTTTGGCTAATCTCCCTTTTCAGGGTGAGCGCCTATTTTTGGGCCAATTTAGATGAGATTATCAAGGATCTCACTGGAGGCAAGAGCACTTTCTTGCCACAAAGTACTAAGGGTAAAGGACCTCGTCAGAGACGGGGGCCTTCCTTTTCCGCCCATAAGAAGTTTTTTCGCCCCACGGGCGAAAAAACAAAGCCCTCCAAAACTCCTTCGGGAGGTTTTAAGGGGCGCTGGTCGGGCAAGCAAAAGCCCGGCCCTTCCAGACCTGAATATAAGACTACTAAAGCCTGAAGGTGCGCCCCCACCCATAGCTGGGGTGGGGGGACGTCTTCGCCGGTTTCCGGATCCATGGCTTTCCAGATTCCCGGACAAGTGGGTTCGCGAAGTCATAAGGTCCGGTTACAAGATCGAGTTTCGATCTCTCCCACCGGTGCGATTCTTCCCTTCCAATATCCGACTGTCCCCGGATCGCTTAGAAGCTCTGCGGGGAGCGGTCACGGATTTACTGCAACAAGGAGTGGTAATCCACGTTCCTTGGACAGAGCGTTTTCAAGGGTTTTATTCAAAACTGTTTACAATACCCAGGAAAGAGGGTAAGGTGCGTCCAATTCTGGACTTAAGAGCTCTCAATCTTTTTTGTCAAGATACAAAAATTCAAAATGAAATCCATTTGCACAGTAGCAGCCTCCCTGCGTCAAGGGGATTTTCTAGCGTCCATAGACATCAAGGATGCCTATCTTCACATTCCCATTTAAGCAAGACATCAGCGTTTCCTGCGTTTTTCCGTAGAATAGAACCATTATCAGTTTGCGGCGTTACCCTTTGGTCTCGCCTCAGCTCTTTGGGTCTTCACTAAGGTGTCGGCCCCAGTGTTGGCGCTGTTGCGTCAACGAGGCATATCGATTCTAGGTTACCTAAACGATCTGCGCCGTGCGGAGTCTCTGCAGATCTTGTTACAAAACTTAGAGATCACATGATCTCTTTGCAAGAGTTCGGGTGGCTGGTGAACCAGCAGAAGTCTTCTCTGGTTCCCACCAGGAGGCTCGAATATCTGGGTCTAATTCTAGACACATCCAGGGCAAAGTATTCCTTCCGGCAGGGAAACTCCGGAAGATTCAATCAGCAATTCAGTTGTTACTATCCGACAACTGGCCTTCTCTTCGGACTTGCATGAGGGTCCTGGGTTTGAGGGTGGCTTCCTTCGAAGCAGTACCATTTGCCCAGTCCCATACCCGAATCCTTCAAGGAAGAGATTCTTCTCAAATGGAATCGGAATCCAGAATCTCTGGACAATCTGATCCGATTGAGCGAGCGGACCAGGGAGTCTCTGGTCTGGTGGCTTCGGTCTCCGATGCTCAGCCAGGGGAAGTCATTCTTCCAATATACTGGACGATTGTCACCACGGATGCCAGTCTATCCGGGTGGGGAGGAATTCGCTGTCAATTATCTGCTCAGGGGCTTTGGTCCCTGGAAGAGTCCAGGTTACCGATAAATGTATTGGAACTAAGAGCGATCAGACTTTGTCTGATGCATTGGATCGAGCAGCCCCGGGGCAGCCCGGTTCGGATCCAGTCGGACAATGCCACAGCAGTGGCTTATGTCAATCATTTAGGGGGCACCAGGAGTGTCCTGGCGGCCATAGATGTGGCCAGCATTCTTCGTTGGGCGGAACGATTGTTCCAGCTCTCTCTGCGGTATTCATTCCGGGGGTGAATTGGCAGGCAGATTATCTCAGCCGTCAGATTCTGGATCAAGGGGAATGATCTCTTCATCCAGAGGTATTCCACCAACTGTGCCTCCGTTGGGGCACCCCGAATGGAATCTGTTGGCATCTCGGCTCAACAGGAAAGTGCGGAGGTTTGTGGCTCGCTCCCACGATCCTCTAGCAAACACCGCAGACATGCTGATCGCCCCGTGGGGGCAGTATCAGCTACTGTATGCCTTCCCTCCTCTCAAGTTACTGCCGAAGCTTCTTCGCAGGATAGAGGTGGAGGGAATCCCAGTTATCCTGGTACATCAGGACTGGCCTAGTCGGGCTTGGTACGCCGACCTGGTCAGGCTCGTCGCAGACGTTCCTTGGCGATTTCCTCTTAGGGAGGATCTGCTATCGCAGGGACCGATCTTCCATCCTGCTTTACTATCGCTGGCTTTAACGGCCTGGCTATTGAGACCCAGGTGCTGAAGGACAAGGGATTGTCAGCTTCAGTTATTCCTACTCTAGTTAAAGCAAGAAGAGCGACTTCCAGAAAGATTTATCATCGCACATGGAAGTCTTAGATTGCGTGGTGTGAATCCCTTGGGTTCCCTCCACGTTGCTATTCGGTGGGCCGAATATTGGCCTTTCTGCAACAGGGGGTTGAGTAGAAGCTGGCCTTGAGTGCTATCAAGGGTCAGGTTTCAGCATTAGCAATCTTCTTTCAGAAGCTTTTGGCTATTCATTCCTTGGTGCGGAATTTCATCCAGGGGGTGCGACACCTGGCTCCGCCAGTGCGCGCACCTTTACCACCCTGGAGTCTTAATTTGGTGCTGTCGGTTCTTCAGACACCTCCCTTTGAAAATATCAGGGAGATTCCCTTGCTTACTTTATCCCAGAAGGTGGCCTTCTTGGTGGCCATTACTTCTGCACGCAGGGTGTCAGAACTGGCCGCATTATCCTGTCGTTCCCCATATCTGGTGGTTCATAGGGATAAGGTTGTTCTTCGTCCAAATCCATCCTTCCTTCCTAAGGTGGTTTCAAAGTTTCATTTGATTGAGGACATGGTATTGTCTTCCCTGTGTCCTAAGCCCAGTCATCCTCGAGAATTCTCGTTGCATTCCGTGGATGTAGGTCGGGCGATCAGGGTATACTTGAATACTACGGATTCATTTCGTAATACGGAATCACTGTTTGTGATCACGGATGGCCCTAAGAAGGGGTTGCCTGTTTTCTGCCGCGACCATCTCTAGATGGATCAGACAGACGGTGGTATAGGCTTATTCTATTTAAGGGTCGGGATCCCCCGTTCCCTGTTAAGGCGCACTCTACGCGGGCGCTTAGTGTTTCCTGGACCTTCCGCCATCAGGCGTCAGTGGTTCAGGTTTTCAAGGCGACTACTTAGTCGTCGGTTCATACCTTTACAATATTGTATAAGGTTTATGTGATGGCATCGTCAGATGCCTCTTTTGGCCGCAAGGTTTTGCAGGCCGCAATTTGAGGAGACCGGCGGTCTACCTCGAGGGTTTTTTTCAGTTGGATTTTTATTTGAGTCTCATCCCTTTAGTCTGATGAGCCTTTGAACTTCTAGTTTGCACCGGTTGGGCCTTCTAGATTGGATTTGATTTTCGTCAATCCCACCCCTCATTTGTGGCACTGCTTTGGGACGTCCCAATTGATATGAATCAAAGAGGACTACGTCTGTCAATGAGCGACAGAGAAAAATGGATTTTTGTAAGATCTTACCGTAAAATCCTTTTCTCTTGGCTCATTGACAGACGTAGTACCCGCCCCTCTATCATTGAGTTGGGTTGGGTTAAATTCTCTGACACTGCTTTGTGACAGAACTGATTTCCTGCAGCAGACAGGAAGAGGATATACCCTCTGGGACTGCCCCTAAGGTGGAGCCAGAACGTTTTCCTTCTGCCTAGTCCTACTCCTGTAGAGGGCAGCAGAACCCAATTGATATGAATCAAAGAGGACTACGTCTGTCAATGAGCTAAGAGAAAAGGATTTTACGGTAAGATCTTACAAAAATCCATTTTTTTTGGCTAGTAGTTTCGATTTTCCAATAATGGATGTCAGCCAGGATGGGAAGGGGAGGTAGGGAATTTTACTGACCAAAATGTAAGGCCACCTTAAAAATGCTAACATTAAATTTGTCTTTACTTTCGTACTGTTGTCTGTGTTCTTTGAGATCTTCTAAGCTCCCCTCTTAAGCATTTAGGCATATATTTTCCTTTTATGCAAATCACTTGGTGCTGTGTCAATTGAACAAGATTTCAGTTTAATATTACTGTGCAATGTTTGTGCCCGATCCATATGCCACATATTCCCATCAGTTTCCTAGTAAAGGTAACATTTTGTCACATTTACCTTTCGGTGCCTCTTTTTGTAAATAAAATAACTTCATGATTGTGATGCATTCAGTACCACAATGACTATACAGGTGCATCTCATAAAATTAGAATATCATCAAAAAAATAATTTATTTCAGTAATTCAATTCCAAAAGTAAAACTGATATATTTTATATAAATGCGTTACACAGAGTGATATATTTTAAGAATTTATTTCTTTTAATTTTGATGATTATGGCTTACTGCTATTGAGTACCCAGAATTCAGTATCTCAAAAAGATAGAATATTACATAAGACCAAAAAAAATAAAGGATTTTTAATACAGAAATGTTGGCTTACTGAACAATATGTCTATGTACAGTATAATATGCACTCAATACCTGGTCAGGGCTCCTTTTGCATGAACTACTGCATATATGCGGCGTGGCATAGATGCGATCAGCCTGTGGCACTGCAGAGTTATGGAAGCCCAGGTTGCTTTAAAAGCGGCCTTCAGCTTGCCTGCGTTATTGGGTCTGGTGTCTATCATCTTCCTCGTGACAATTGAAAGAAATGGGTGCACAGTGGACCTACACCATCAGATAACATGGCTCCCCAAATCATCACTGATATTGAAAACTTCACACTGGACCTCATGCAGCTTGGATTCTGTGCCTCTCCACTTTTCCTCCAGACTCTGGGACCTTGATTTCCAAATTAAATGCAACTTTTTCCACAGTCCATGATGATTTGGGGAGCCATTTCATCTGCTGGTTTTGGTCTACTGTGTTTTATCAAGTCCAAAGTCAGAGAAGCACTCTACCAAGAAATTCTACAGCACTTCATGCTTCCCTCTCCTGACCAGCTTTATGGAGATGCTGATTTCATTTTCTAGCAGGACTTGGCATCTGCTCACACTGCCAAATGTGCCAATACCTGGTTTAATGATCATGGTATCACTGTGCTTGATTGGCCAGCAAACTCGCCTGACCTAAACCCCATAGAGAATCTGTGGGGTATTGTCAAGAGGAAGATGACACCAGAACCAACAGTGAAGCCTGCTATCAAAGAAACCTGGGCTTTCAGAACACCTCGGCATTAACACAGGCTGATCGCCTCCATACCACGCCGCATTGATGCAGTAATTCATGCAAAAGGAGCCCCGACCAAAGTATTGAGTGCATACTATACTGTATATGGACATACTATTCAGTAAGCTAACATTTCTGTATTAAAAATCCTTTTTAATTGGTCTTATGTAATCTAATTTTCTGAGATACTACATTTTTGGGTTTTCGCTACCTGTAAGCCATATTCATCAAAATTAAAGAAATGCTTAAAAAATATCGCCGTGTAACACCTCTATATAAAATATGTGTTTTTACTTTCTGAATTGAATTACTAAAATAAATTAACGTTTTGATGATGATTGAATTTAATGAGTTTCATCTGTATGTGTAACAGCAGTTTAGTCAGGAAATAGTTCACTAAAGTTGCTATGTTGATTGATGGAGTTCCTAAATGAGTTAGGCACACCTTAGTATGTTTAAAGTTATTCCCAATCCAGGTTCCTTTTATTTTTAGAACTGATGTGAGGGAGGGGGAAGTGTTGTCCTTTAAAAGATAGGTTAACTTTTACAAAAAAAATGCATTTTTTTTTTTTGGAGGTAAAAAAAATATGCATTTATAATTTTTGATTTATTTTTTTAATTAGGAGTCTGTAAAGCATTGCACCCATGATCGTGAGTGTAATGTCATGGTCCTGCAGGCAATTACACTCTTGACAGGAAGCTCAATGAACTAGCTCAACAGTGCCTTGATAGTTCATTGAGAACTACATGCCAATAGCCGCAAAGTTATCGCTACTTGTAGTTTTCACATTCACAGAACACTGTGAATGGATTGAATGACACGACTGAGCGGGCAGAGCACCACACAGCTGTTTTTTTTTTTTTTTTCATTGTGACGGCGAGTGGGGGGAGAAGATCCCTCTGCTCCCTGTAAAAAATCGTTAGAGGAGGCGAAAGAAGGAGTTTTAGCACAAATTCCCTTTTAAGGTGAAGTTCTGCTTTAAGAGAATCACTAGCCTTTTATTTCTGGGGTATACTCCACCCACTGATGAGCAGAAGCAGTTTTAAAGTCTGGCTTGGTGCCAAAGAACATCCTGTTGAACAACCTGCTAGGGAAATGGTCTGCCCCTGCAAACTTCCAAGGCTAATCAAACTGGGCATGCCCTTCATACAAGCAATAAGAACTTTGGTGGTCAACCAGTTGAAGTGCATAGCAAGTGTATGTGTCTCAGACCAAAATGTTTGCCAGCTATAAAATATGGATAGTAAAAAAAATGCACTAGGTATCCATAGTCACTTGTGCATGGTCCTGCATAAAATAGTGTGAAATAGAATTATATATTTCTTCTGTAGGATTCTTCATTTTTCTTTAATTTCTGTCTTTCAGTCAGCCCAGAATGGTCATATTACTGATAGCAGGTAAGCCAGGCCTTGCATCACTTTTCCCTTTCACCACCCCATGGGGTACAATAAAACTTGTGTGTTCCTTGAGAAAATGTTTACCTGTGACCATCAGTGCTGGCTGGATTGTGTGGGATGACTAGACCCAGCTTTATAATTGCTTGGCTCTTGAAATGTATGCACCTTCCTTTTTTTTTTTTTTTTTCTTTTTTTTTTTTTTTTTTTTTTTTTTGATTCAGTGATCATGAAGATCTACTAATGGGTTTTTGAAAGGAAGGCATGTGCCCATTTTGGTTACTTTTAAAACCCATCTCCAGGCAAACTGTTACTCTTCCAATCCCCCACCTCCCTCTAATCCATCTTGCCAGCTTTTAAAGTGGTTGTAAACCTCAGACATGAAATATGAACAAAGCATATCCCTTCATAGTGTGTACTTGTCTTAAGAGCTCCAAGTGTCATTTCGATCTGCTGCTTCATTTCGTCCACTATCAGCACAAATCCCTTCCACCTCCTTTTTTTCTGACCGCTCCGACAAGCTTTACAAATTCTGGACTTTGAATGGCTGTAGAGAAGAGAAGACTGCAGATACAGCTTGTGTAGGAGGATTTGTTTAATCTTGGTGTATCACCTGAGGCCAGTCACCTCACTGGGTATATGGAAGGGTTTACAACCACTTTAAGTCTTTCATACCTGGTGAAGTCAGTTATACTCATCTGAGTTCCCCCTATCTAGGTTCCTTGCTGATGCTGTACCCTCTTGAAGGGGATTGCCAGTTCAGTGCTGCACCCTCACCAGCCTGCCCTTTTCACTCCCCTCTGTCTGATATCAGTCCTCTTCTGGGTCCTTAATGGATCCCTCCTCTAGCCAGCCAGTAAACACGTGTGACGTGAACGCTCAGAAGAAGGATCCATCCAGGAAGTAAATACAGATGAGAAGGACCCAGCACTGGATGGTCATGTGACCACAGCTTTTTTTTTTTTTTTTTTTTTAATCTAGAGTTGGATTTTAAAGCAGAACTCTTGGGCAACAACTATATATGTTCACTGTTACGGTTTTAAACCGTGTTTTGCTATTGATATGGAGCTCTGTTTTTTAAGCTGCCACCTTACGAGAGTATAGATGACTAGGTGGAGTATTTATTGTCCTTGGTTCCTCTGCTCTCCATCATAATTAACCAAGATGGATTTATGGGTGTTCTAGATTGCTTCCAATGAGTATTGGTGGCTTGTGCACTTTAACATGGAACTTTTTTCATAAATGTTAAGAGATCTGTGTAATGTAACTTCATCACTGTAAGCAAATGGTTTCAGGTACAGTTTTGAATTCCATATATACTTGGAAACAGCCATATTTGAACATTCCATGTGCAGGCAACAGGTCTACCAGCTGACTGAAACACAAGACTCTGCGATTTTCTAATGGTATAATAGCCATAGACCAAGTGATGTAGGCTGCCTAGACTTTGTCACGTGAGGGAACTTGAAGCAGATTTTTTTTTTTTTAATTCTTGGTGAACTTTAATACGTTTTTTAAAAAATATATTTTTACATTATTTGTGCTGTTATGCACAATTAGTGCAAACGATACTACTCATGGTATTTAAACATATTTGAAAGTTGTGTAAAGGAGTTCTTCACTTAGAACTTAACCTGAACCTGTGTTTCATAGTTGCTCTACACAGTGTGTAAATTGCAATAGTTTCACTTTCATTCATTGACGGACACAGCTCCTGATCTTCTTAATCTTGGGTTATACTGCCTCCTACAGGAGTAGGACACTAGGCAGAGAAAAAGTCTGGCTATGCCTATGGGCAGTCCCAGGGGGTATACTCCCTCTCTGCTACTCAGTTTTTTTTTTCTTTTTCTGCCTAGTCAGGAGTAAGGACCTAATACCTTGCTGGGATCTCTGGTCCTGGCAATTTTTTCTTTATAGATAGAATTTTTTCTCCTGGTTTTTTTCCTCTGAGATATACAATCAATCAATCCATTGGTCCATCCCAGTCTGGCCAGCGAGCATGCGCATACCTCAGCTCCTACCTGATGGGGGCTGGCCTGCGAGTTAAGCGCCTCGCGAGGTCGCACATGACCAGGGTTTCGGGCCGTTTCGCAGCGTTCCTCCTGGTCGACAGCCCCACCATTTTGATGGTGAAAAGTTCTGTCTGGAGCGGTGCCTGCCTGGTTCCTGGTATAGTGAGTAGCTTTCCCCCCTCTCCCGCTGGAGGGTTTTGTGGTGGACGTGGGCCCTTCCTTGGGATTGTCTGACCCCTGGGTTCCCCTCCTTCCTGTCAGGTACTCCCCTTTTATCTGTCCCCTCATCCTACCCCCCCCCCCCCCCCCACACACACACACACACACACACACTTATGCTGGGGCTGTGTGGGTGGTCTGGTCTACCTCGTGAGGTGGGGGGCGGGGTGCTATGCTGGCAATGGGGGGGGTGCGCCGCTGGCGACCAGACAATCGTCTGTGCGGGGGGGGGTTGGACCTGGTGGGGGCTCATTCCAGAGCCCCCAGTCCTGCCTGGGACTGCCCTTGAGGCCATGGGAGCCTCGTGGGGCCGCCATTTTCTTGTAGCCTGTGTGCTCAATGCACGGCGGCCATATTTGTGTAGTTCGCCCATTTTTATGTGCTTTGCTATTGAAAACAGCAGCGGCCATGAGAGTGGAGCCCCTCTGGGCTTTGGTTTTGGTATTGGGAGCCCCTCCTCATCCCCTGGTGCTGACTCCTGGATTCTTTTATTTCCTGATCGCTCGTGCAGTGCAGATTCTCCTGGTTTTTGCAGGGTGGTGAGTCTGGCGGGGTCCTCTCCCTCTGCTGAGCGTTGATTGGTGCCCTGTGACTGGCAACCTGGTGGTGCTGCCAGAGCAGTGGGGGTTGTCCCTTAGCAGTGTGTTACACTTTTTTGTGGGGTCCCCCTGGTGACTCATGGTGTCTTTGGAGCACATCTCCCCACCTGATCCCTCTCCGGGTCCCGTCCATCCATCGATGCACTGACGGCGGTCCTGGAGTTCCTTGTGTCCCGGGTGGAGGTGGCTTTTGGGCGGTGGGCTGGCATAAAGCTTCCCCTGCCTCACCTGTCTCCTCAGATCCTGAATCTGATTCAGCCGCTGCGGACGTAGGTCACCCTGCTGGGTCTGTGACCATGCACCCTGAATCCTCAGATGCGGAGGATAATTCCTCTGCTTCTGCAACCGTGCATGAAAAGGCGCTGGTGGATGCACTGATTGTATCTATGCTTGAGACTTAAAATTGGAGAACTGAGGCGCATTTTCCCTTTGGCACTTGCAAGCAATCCAGAGCAGCAAAGGAGTTCCTTTTTCCCATCCTATTTCGAAAGAATTGTCACTGAAGAGTGGGAATGACCAAAGCGTCCCCTTGGGGGTCCCTAAGCGAGTTGCTAGGCGATTCCCCTATGAGGAGTTCCTTCTTAAGAAGTTGACTGTTCCGCCAGTATTGGACCCTCTGGTTTCCAGGTTAAACAAGGCAACCATGATTCCGGTTGCAGAGTCCCTGGCCTTTAAGAATCCGGCTGACAGGAAGGCGGAGACTGTAGCCAGCAATTTGTACGCCCTGGCTGGTTCGGCAGTAAGGCGGATTTTCACAGTTGTCTCCAGTGGGACATCCCCGAGGTGGATCTGTTGGCTTCCTGGCTTAACAGAAAGATACAGAGATTTGTGGCTCGGTCATGGGATCCTCTGGCAGATACCACAGATGCGGTGGTGGCCCTGTGGGGTTAATATCGTCTTGATTTACGCCTTCCCTTCTCTCAGGTTTCTGCCAAGACTTCTACACAGGATCGAAGCAGAAGGGATTCTGGTCATCTTCGTAGCCCTGGACTGCCCTTGCAGGGCTTGGTATGCCGAACTGGTGCGACTAATCACCAATGTTCCTTGGAAGCTTCAGGGAGGATCTGTTGTCCCAAGGACCAATCTTCCATCCTGCTTTACAGTCGTGAGTCGGTGTTTCCAACGCGGTTAAAAAGCTAGGAAACCTACGTCTAGGAAGATCTACAGCCGTACGCGGAAAGATGTACATTGCGTGGTGTGAGTCTCTTGGGGTTCATCCTCACTCTTGTTCGGTGGCTCGGATCTTGACCTTCCTTCAGCAGTTTGGGGTTGAGTAGAAACTGGCCTTGAGAACTATTTAGGGTCAGGTGTTGGCCTTAGTGGTCCTGTTTCATTGGCCCATGGTCACATACTCCCTGGTGCGTACTTTTTCTTCAGGGAGTTAGGCACGTGACACTTCCAGTGTGGTATCTTGCCGATTTGGGACCTCCAGAAGCATCTTTTTGAGAATCTTTGTGAGATTCCCCTGCTTACGCCGTGCCAGGTGGCCTTTTTGGTGACTTTCACCTCTGCGTGCAGGTTGTCTGAATTAGTGGCGTTATACTATTTACCTTACTGGTGGTTCTTCGCCCCTGTCCATCGTTCCTTCCTCAGGTGGTTTCTGATTTTCATTTGAATGAAGACATTGTGTTGCCTTCCTTGTGTCCCAGGCCAACACATCCAAAGTAAATTGATTTGCATGCCTTGGATGTGGTCCGGGCAATTAGGGGTACCTGGCAGCTACTTCTTTTAGGAAGTCAGACTCCCAATTTGTGCTTACGGGTGGGCATCGGAAAGGGTTGTCCATTTCCTCTGCGACCATTTGCAGATGGATCAGACAAATGGTGGTTCAGGTCTATTCAATCCAGGGTCAGGTTCCTCCTTTCCCTGTCAAGGCGAATTCTACTCGGGCGCTCAGTGCCTCCTGGGCTTTCCGTCATCACGCCTCAGTGAAGCAGGTTTGCAAGGCAGCCTCCTGGTCTTTGGTGCACACTACACAAAGTTCTATAAAGTGGATGTGTTGGCATCTGCTGATGCTTCCTTTGGCCGCAAGGTTTTTGCAGGCTGCTGTTTAGAGGATCTGGTCCTCTGAGGGGTGTATTGTTTTTTTCAGATGAGCTCCAGTTGTTTTGGTTGAGCTCTTTTTTACCTGGTTGGCTATAGTTAGCCTTGGGAATTTCTTTTTCACTATTCCCACCCCTCTTGTTTAGCACTGCTTTGGAATGTCCCAATGGTTAAGAAGATCAGGAGCTGTGTCCGTCAATGAAAATTAGATTTTTGACTTACTGTAATAACCATTTCTCTGATGTTCATTGACAGACACAGCACCCAGCCCTCTGTGGGATTGTAATTCTTCTGACACTGCTTGTAACAAAACTGAGTACCTATAGCAGAGAGAGGAGCATACCGCCTGGGACTGCCCATAGGCATAGCCAGACTTTTTTTCTGCCTAATGTCCTACTTCCGTAGGGTGCAGTATAACCCAATGTTTAAGACTATCAGGGGCTGGGTCCGTCAATGAACATCAGAGAAATAGGTAAGTCAAAAATCCTATTTTCTCTTTCGTTCATCGATGTACACAGCCCTCCATAAATCATAACTACTGGGTTATATTGCCTCCTCCAGGGGAAGGACTAGGCAGAACAAAAAACACCTGGCTATGCCCATGGGTTGTTCTCAGCTGGTATATAACCCCCCTCTCTGCTTTAGGTAATCAGTTTTTTAATCTATCTAGTCAGGAGTAAGGACCTAGGCTGCTTTTTCTCCTTCCTTTTAGATCTTTTTTTTTTTTTTTTTTCTTTCTCCCAAGATCTACAATTAACTGCTGGGCAGGGCGACGGGTTGGATAATCTAGATTCAGTGGTCCCCCCCCAGCCCAGTCAGCGAGCGCATGCAGACTGCAGCTACGCGCTAGGTCAGCCGCGGCATAGCCTCACAGAGGATGGCCCGCGAGTTAAACGTCTCGCAGGGTCACATACGACTGGGCTTGGGTCAGAGTCGCATCGATCCCTTGGCCGACAGCTTCCCTACTTCGGTGGCGAGGATTCGGTCTGGAGCATTACCCGCACCATGGAAGGCTAAGTACAGTCCCCCCCCTCTCTTTTGGTGTTTTTTTTGGGGTGGACGCAGGTAACCTCCTGGGACCGTTGGACCTGCCTGCAGGTTCCCTCATCCCATCCTTAAAAATCCATCAGTGAGCTGGGCTTCCCCTATTCCATTTCCTCCCTGTCTGGACCTGGAGTCTGGTGGGGGTCCCAGGACAGACGATGCAGCAGAGAACCCTTGGTTCTCCCCTGCTATCCTCACTCTGTAAGGGTCCTGGGATAGTGTATCTTGTCCTGGTAGTCTGGAGGGGTCCCAGTGTAGGAGACCCCTAGGTTCATGCCCCACTGTTTTCAGTGTAGGTATAGTGCAGGGGGGTCCCAGTGCAGAGACTGGTGCAGAGTCTCCCCTATTGTGTGTTCTATCATTATGAGGGTGTCTCCTTGCACAGAGGGCACAGGGAAGATCCTGGCAGCATGCTGTAGCTCAGTGGTTCTCAACTCCGGGCCTCGGGACCCACTAACAGGCCAGGTTTGCAAGATAATTGAAATACATTGCAGGTGATATATTTTGCTGTTCAGTGATTGCCTTATTCTAGTCTGCATCTCCCCAAGGTGATACTTAAAATCGGGCCTGTTAGTGGGTCCTGAGGACCGGAGTTGAGAACCACTGCTGTAGCTGAAGGTGGCCTTTTTCCCTTTAGTCTGGCTGGTCTCCAGTTGGCGGCCATGTTTGTGTAGCCCAATGTCATGGGGGCCATTTTCCCTTAGCCTGACTGGTCTCCAGCTGGCAGCCACGTTTGTGTAGCCAAATGATGTTACAGGGACCATTTTTCCTTGGTCTGGTAAGCCTAGCACTAGGACCTTTTTCTTGAGTGTCAAGGGTATCCACGAAGTAATTCTTTTGGGTGTAAAAACAGTACAAACAGGTTTTTTTAGGTCCTGATGTCCGAACTACCCAACTTCCCCTCTATCCCTGTCCAAGGAAATAGATTTTCCTAGGTCGGATTCTTTTTCGGACCAGGGTGGTCCTTCCTCTGGACAAACTTCAGGAACCACAGGCCGTGATTCACCGGCTGCTGTCACACAGATAGTTCTCACTCCCATTTTGCATACAGGTTCGGAGTCTGGTGGTATCCACCTTCATTACATTTCTGTTTGGACAGTCCGACATGCAGGTTTGGCTCCAAAGGAGGGTACAGAGGACTAGGCCTCTAGGGGGCCATGGTAAGGCCAGTTTCATCCTCGGCTCAGGCTTCTTCCACAATTCCCGTGAGGAATCCATGGAGAGGATCTTCAAATGTCTGGTGGCCATAAACGTACCTTGGGGGCTTCCTTTCAGAGAAGACCAGTTGTCCCAAGGACTGATCTACCATCCTGCTTTACAGTTGCTGGTTTTATTGGCTTAGCTAATGAAAGCCAGGTACTGAGGGATAGAGGTCTGTCTGGATCAGTGATCCCTACTATGGTGAAGGCGAGAAAGTAGTCTTCCAGCAAGATATACCATCGTACGTGGAAAGCTTACATTTCTTGTTGTGAGTCGACTGGCGCTCATCCGCGACACTTTTCTGTGGCTCAGATCTTAACCTTTCTTCAATAGAGCGTTGATCAGAAGTTGGCCTTAAGAACCATCAAGGGCCAGATGTCTGCCCTGGCAATCTTCTTTCAGCGACCCCTAGCCACGCACTCTTTAGTTTGTACCTTCATTCAGGGTGTTCCACATGTAGCTCCACCTGTACGGTCTTTTGCCTCCATGGGATTTCAATTTAGTACTTTCGGATCTCCAAAAACCTCCATTTGTGAATAATTGGGAGATTCCCTTGCCTATGTTATCCCAGAAGGCGACATTCTTGGTGGCTTTTACCTCTGCCTGTAGGGTATCGGAATTGGTGGCATTATCCTGTCGCAGTCCCTATTTAGTGGTCCTTGGTTATAAAGTGGTTCTTCGTTCCTGTCCATCATTCCTGCCCAAAGTTGCCTCCAACTTCCATTTGAATGAGGGCATTGTTTTGCCTTGTGTCCAAGGTATTGCTTTGCATACCTTGGATGTGGTTCCTGCGATTCAGATGAGGAGCTGAGTCCTTTCGGAGGTCAGACTCACTTTTTGTTGTTATGGACGAACCAAGAAAAGGGCTGGCCACTTCTTCTGCTACTATCCCCAGATGAATCAGACAGATGGTGACTAAGGCCTATTCCTTTAAAGGTTAGGTTCCACCTTTCCTTGTCACGGCGCATTCTACTCGGGCGCTGAGTGCTTCTTGGGCCTTCCGCCATCAGGCATCAATATCACAAGTTTGCAAGGCGTCCATTTTGGTCGTCTGTGCATACCTATACAAAATTCTTTAAGGTAGATATTTTGACATCTGCGGATGCTTCTTTTGGCTGCAAAGTTTTGCAGGCTGCTGTTTAAAGAGGGGCTGTTCCTTCTTGAGGGTTTTTTTTTCTTCAAACTTTGTGGCCCCTGTGACCCGGTTAAGGCTTCTTTGTCCTGTTTAAGGGCTCCTATGTTTAGCCTTGTGTTTTTATCCCCCTCCCCTCATTTTCCTTATGGCACTGCTTTTGAATGTCCCAGTAGTTATGATTTATGAAGCGATGTGACGGTCAATGAACTTAAGAGAAAATGGGATTTTTGTACTTGCTGTAAAATCGATTTCTCGAGTTAATCGACGGACACACCACCCACCCCCCTATGGACTTTGATACTTCTAGTACTACTTGCTACTTGATTACCTAGAGCAGAGGGGGTTTATATACCACGCTGAGAACAGCCCGTGGGCGTAGCTATGTTTTTTTTTGTTCTGCCTACTCCTACTCCTGGAGGAGACAAAATAAGGCCAGTAGTTCTGATTTATGGAGCTCTGTGTCCGTCAATTAACTCAGAGAAATGGATTTTACAGTAAGTACAAAAATTCCCCTTTTTTCACCTGCTCTGGCATTAATAAAATCTAGGGATGCAGCTTCCAGTCCTAGAAAAATTTTGAAAGTCAAGAACCTATTTGAATTGTTCTATTGGAATAGTCTGTAACACAGTTGCTACTTTTAAAGTAGAACTATAAGCAAACCTTTTTTTTTTTTTTTTATTTTGGATAGAGTAAGGGAAGGTTCTAACCACTGTAAGGTTTATTTTTACCATCTTTGTCCCATTTGGGAGATTTCTCCCCTCATTTCCCGTTCCATAGGCAAGCAGGAAGTGAGAGGAAATCCCTGTAAATTAGGGGAATTCTTTGGGGACTCCATTGGAAGATTTCTCTTCTATTACTTTTCTGGGGACAACCCAAAATGTAGAATTTTTTCTTTTACTTTAACTTTCAATGATAATGGTAAACGGGACAAATACATAGGATGAATCTCCCTGATGGGGACATAGACTGCAATAACTGACAAAAAATAAAAATAAAAGTTTCTTTCATTCATTGACGGACACAGCTTTAGATCTTCATAACCATTGGGTTCTACTGCCCCCTACAGGGGTAGGACATTAGGCAGAAAAAAAGTCTGGCTACGCCCATGGGCATATATCTCTCTGCTATAGGCACTCAGTTTTTCCTTGCCTAGTCAGGAGTAAGGGCCTAGTTCCTTGCTGGGATCTTTGGTCCTGGCAATTTTTTCTTTATAGATAGAAAAAAAATTTCTCCTGGATTTTTACTGTGAGATCTACAATCAACTGCCTGACTTGGCAACAGGCTGGATAATCTAGATTCAGTAGTCGCCGTAGTCTGGCCAGCGCACACAGGCATTTGCGCTAGGTTGGCTGCGACATAGCCCCACTGGACGTGGGCTAGCCTGCGAGTTAAACGCCTCGCGATGGTCGCATTTGACCGGGTCTCGGCCCGAGTTGCAGCGTTCTCCCTGCCCCCCCATTTTGATGGAGAGGGGTTATGTCTGGAGCGGTGCCTGCCTGGTTCCTGGTATGGTGAGTAGCTGTCCCCTCTCCCCCATCCAACCCCCCTTCCCCTCCACATATATTGGGGCTGTTTGGGTGGTCTGATCCTCCACCTGCGTTCGGGGCAGGGCACTATGCTGACAATGGGGGCCGGGGGGTGTGCAGCCGGCGATGGGACGATCGACTGTGGGGAGTTGTACCTGGTGGGGGCTCCTGCCACCAGGGTCTGTCCTTGAGGCCTCGGTTCCCTCCTGGGTCTCTGTAAGCCTCGTGGTGCTGCCATTTTGTTGTAGCCTGTATGTTTCTATACACAGCAGCCATGTTTCTGTAGTCTAGCGGGCATTTTGTGGTGGTTTGCTATTGAAAATGGCAGCAGCCATGACAGTGGAGCCCTGTGGGTGGCGATTTCAGCCGTGGGAGCCCCTCATTCCTTGGTGCTGACTCCTGGATCCTTTCACTTCCTGATCGCTGCGCATGGAGTGCAGATTATCCTGGTTGGCTGCAGGTGCCTGTTTCTAGTGGGGTTCTCGCCCTCTCTGCTGAGGATCGCTTGGTGCTGCCAGAGCGGTGGGGGTTGTCCCTTGCAGTGTTTTACACTTTTTGTGGGGTCCCCCTGGTGACTCATGGAGTCATTGGAGCACATCTCCCCACCTGATCCCCTCTCTGAGGCTGTGGGGCCCTCCGGATCTCAACCATCCATGGATGCACTGACAGTGGTACTGGAGTCCTTAGTGTCCCGGGTGGTGGTGGTCTTCGGGCAACAGGCTAGCAAAAAATCTTCCCTTTCAAGGAGATTGCCTGTTTAGTCCAACTTGGATGACATCACAAAAGGTCTCACGGGGGGTAAGAGTACCTTTTTCCCGCAGGCTACTAAGGGCAAGCAACCTCGTCGTAGATGTGGGCCTTCCTTTTCGGCTCAAAAGAAGTTTTTTCATCCCTCAGGGTTGACTGGCAAGGGATCGAAGTCTTTCAGTGCCGCCTCTGGAGGATCCAAACGAACCTGGTCTGGCAAGCCAAAAGCGGGCTCCTGCAGACCCGCGGACAAGGCTTCTTCAGCATGAAAGTGCGCCCTCACCCATATAGGGGTGGGGGGATGTCTTTGCTGGTTTCTGGAGCCGTGGACTTCCCTGGTGCAAGACAAGTGGGTCCACGAAGTCATTCAATCCAGGTACAAGATCGAGTTTCGCTCTTGTACCCCTGCAAGGTTCTTTCCTTCCAACTTGCACCTGTCCCCGGACCGCTTACAGGGTCTGTTTGGGATGGTACGAGACCTGTTATGTCAAGGGGCGATTGTCCCCTTTCGACTTCGGAACGTTTTCAGGGTTTAGACTCAAACCTGTTTACAGTTCCCAGGAAAGAAGTTCAAAGTGCATCTAATCCTGGACCTCAAGGCGCTGAACTGCTTTGTGTGGGTGCAGAAGTTCAGAATGGAGTCCATTCGCACGGTGGTGGCATCCCTTTGTCAGGGGGGATTTCCTCGTCTATCTACATTAAGGATGCTTACCTTCACATTCCAATATGTGCTAGTCACCAGCCCTTCCTCCGCTTTGCCATGGGAGAGGAGCAATATCCATTTCTGGCGTTACCCTTTGGTCTCGACTCCTCACAAAAGTGTTAGCCCCGGTGCTAGCTTTGCTACGCCAACAGGGGATCGCGGTATTGGGCTACTTGGACGATCTCCTTCTGCGAGCGGAGTCTGCTCTGCTGGAAAACCTGGAGATCACAATACGAACTCCGCTGGAGTTCGGCTGGATTCAGAAATTTCAGAAGTCTGCCCTGGTTCCATCCACAAAGCTGGACTATCTGGGCCTGACTCTGGACTCAGCCTTAGCCAGAGTGCTCCTTCCTCTGGACAAATTCCAGAAATTGCAGGCTGCAATTAGTCCCCTGCTGTCCAACAGATGGTCATCTCTCCGGACTTGCATGCGGTTGCTGGGCCTGACAGTGTTTACCTTCGAGGAGATTCTGACCAAATAAGACAAGTATCCGCAGTCTCGGGACAATCCGATCTGGCTGAGTCAGGGAACGAAGGAGTCCCTGATATGGTGGCTTCGTTCTCCAGCGCTTCGGCTAGGCAAATCCTTCCTCCCCTTGTATTGGACATGCTTGCCGAGGACGCCTCCAACCTGTCCAGCTGCGGAGGCGTCCTCGGCAAGCATTCCGCCCAGGGGATCTGGTCCCTGGAAGAGTCCAGACTACCGATCAATGTCTTGGAACTCCGAGCGATCAGACTGTGTCTGGACCATTGAACGAATCGTCTTCCCGGTTGTCTAGTGCGCATACAATTGGACAATGCCACAATTGTGGCTTATTTCAATCACCAAGGGGGCACAAGAAGTGTCCTGGTTGCTCTGGAGGAATTTGGCATTGTAAGGTGGGCAGAATTGTTCATTTCAGCCCTCTCCGCCGTACACATTCCTTGGGTGTTAAACTGGGAGGCGAATTACCTCAGTCGGCAGGTTAGAGTCGTGATTCCTACACTGTTAAAAGCTAGGAAATGTACTTCTACGTGGAAGACGTACATTGGGTGATGTGAGTCTCCTGGGGTTCATCCTTGCTCCTCAGTGGTTCGGATCTTGACCTTCCTTCAATGGGGGGTTGAACAGAAATTGGCCCTGGATACCATCAAGGGCCAGGTGTCGGCTTTGGCGGTCTTCTTCCAACGACCTTTGGCCACTCACTCCCTGGTAAGTACCTTTCTTCAGGGTGTCCAACATTTGGTTCCTCTAGTCCGGGCTCTGTTGTCCTTTTTAGTGGCTATCACCTCTGCGCGCAGGGTGTTCTAACTGGCAGTGTTATCCTGTCGGTCACCTTACCTGGTGATTTCACGGAGATGAGGTGGTTCTTCACTCTGTCTGACGTTCCTTTCAAAGGTTGTCTCTGATTTTCACTTGAATGAAGACCTTGTGTTACCTTCCATGTGTCCCAGGCCTAAAAATTTGAAGAAAATTGCCTTGCATGTCTTGGATGTGGTCGGGGCAGCTTCTGAGTTTTTCAGGAAGTCAGACTCTTTGTGCTCATGGATGGGCCTCGTAAAGGGTTGACCGCTTCCTTGTGACCATTTCCAGATGGATCAGACAGACAATGATTCAGGCCTATTCCATCAAGGGTCAGGTTCCTCCTTTCCCTGTCAAGGCACACACTCTACTCGGGCTCTTAGTGCCTCTTGTGCTTTCCGCCATCAGGCGATAGTGACGCAGGTTTGCAAGGCGGCCACTTGGTCGTCGGTGCACACTTTCACAAAATTTTATAAAGTGGATGCGTTGGCATCTGCAGATGCTTCCTTTGGCCGCAAGGTTTAGCATGCTGCTGTTTAGAGGACCTGATCCTCTTCGAGGGTGTATTTTCTTCAGGTGGGCTCCAGTTGTTTTGGTTAAGCTCCTGTTGTCTGGTTGGCTACTGTTTTTATCCTTGGGAATTTTTTTGCCGTTCCCACTCCTCATGTTTAACACTGCTTTGGGACGTTCCAACGCTTATGAAGATCTGAAGCTGTGTCCGTCAGTGAACGAAAGGGAAAATGGTATTTTTGGCGTAAAATCCATTTCTCTGATGTTCATTGAAGTACACAACACTCGCCCCTCTCTAGAGTTGTAATTCTTCTTACACTGGTTGTAACTAAACTGAGTGCCTATAACAGATAGAGGGAGTATACCCCCTGGGACTGCCCATGGGTGTAGCCAGACTTTTTTTCTGCCTAGTGTCCTACTCCTGTAGGAGGCAGTATAACCCAACGGTTATGAAGATCTGAAGCTGTGTCCGTAAATGAACATCAGAGAAATGGATTTTCCGGTAAGCCAAAAATCTCATTTTACTTGTTATTAGACAGTACGTAAGCTGGTTCATTCAATAAAAGCAGTGGTTTTGCATTTCATTGAATCACTTTAGTTGTAATTCTTATCCACCTTGAAAACTTTGATGTAATAGAATAAAGAAGATTTAAAATGGTTTCTCCCCTTCCCTCTTAATGTAACCAACAGAGTCTACAGAGAAGGCTTTTCCACTCTCTCTCACAAAAGGAGACAGTTGTTTAGGTATCTTCTATGTTGTGTACTTGAGTATTATCTGTCAAGGTCACTGATACCCACGCCTTCCTCGCATGGCTGCTTGTGAGGTTCTTATTGACATGTAGTTTGTTGCAGTGTCCTGTTTTGTAATGTTGGGGCATTGGGCAGAACTGTTCTCTCCATCGGCCGATATTCATGGCTGCTTCATAATGTTTTTTGTTCGTCATTTTTTGTTTATTAAAACATTTACAACCCTTGGCTATTCAGTGCTCTTTTACCACAAGGTCCACAATACAGAAAGGCTAACAGAATATGTTTTGCTTTGTATTTCTTTAAGCTGAATAACCTATGGTTGCTTACCTACTGTTTTTCCTGCTTTTCCTAAAGTTTTATATTTGACTTGTAAACTGCTAAGGATGTGTATGTGGTATCTTGTAGTCAGTTAGGACCTTTGTCAATGGGCGTTTCACTTCAAGTAGGTTTTGCATTCCTATAACAAACAAATAGAAGAGAAGAGCGCACAGGCTCTGGTGCAATACCCTTTATTTTTGTAAAAAAACTCGCTAAAAATGCACTCACAAGCAAAGATAAATCAGAGCTTATCAATTGCATCCCCCCACCACGGTACTGTGCACCAAAATCCTCTCACTGCCCTTTGAGAGCTCTAGCTGACAGTGTGGCTATGGCAGCAGTCCTGGACTGAATGCAGCCGTCGCTGTTTGATTACACATACAAACTGACAGCTCACATACACAGGAACCCTCTCAGGTCACATAATGCGAGCAGCTGGCTGCTGTTGGGGTGTATGAGCTGCTGTTATGATGAAATGTTTCGAGGGCATGGCCTTCTTTATCAAGTCTATCCAGCACCATTGTAAGCATCTTTAAATAGCCTGATTTTGGTATTGAGGGATTACCCTTCACAGACCCACTAGTGGCCAGATGCTGACAGTGCTGGTATTACTATAGGCAACACAACATCAAGGTGCAAGTCCTAAAAACTCAGTGTCAGCTTAACCCTTTTTTTATCAGAAAACATAAATATACTGTCTATGGGAATGCAAAATCCTCTTGGAGCAGGTCAGATACAAGTCAAATGCACCAGCCAATGAATTCTGGATGATCTCAGCAGCTTCTCAAACTGATGCTGTCGTAAAACCTATTGGCCCAGACCCTTAAAGAGGTTGTAAGCCCATACCATTTTTTTTGCTACCTGAAAGAGAAACACATAATGAGCTAGTATGCATCGCATACTAGCTCATTATGAAGTACTTACCTTAGAACGAGCCCCCGCCGTGCCACCCGCTTACCTGTATGACGGCCGACATGTCCAGTCACCCGTCTTCCGGGATGGCGACATCCGGCCATCTGTTTGGCCGGAGCCACGGTGACGTCACTCCCGTGCACGCGCGCGGGAGCAGACGGTCATGGCACGGGGCTCTGAAAGAACGGCACCAGCGGCCGTTCCTTCAGAGCGCATGCGCCAGTGACATCACTGGCTACATGTAAGGTAAATATCTCCTAAACTGTACATGTTTAGGAGATATTTACAGTACCTATAGGTAAGCCTTATCATAGGCTTACCTATAGGTAAAAGTTGCAGAGGAGGGTTTGCTTCCTCTTTAAGTCTAATTTGGATGACTTTACAGATTTTGGGCAGAAGTAATGTTAGGAAAATGCATATTCAAATGTTGCTTAAACTTTGCACCAAAGTTCCACATGCAGAATTATTTTAAAATGATGATGTTAATGCTTTTTTAATGCATGCCAGTATTTGCCAACAATCGGGGTTCATGGAATGTGTAGAGCCAGATTGTTAAATAGAGATGTGCTCTGCCAGTTTGCTTTGTGAAGTGTCAGAAATGAACATTGGCTTCATAGGGTGGTCCATGTAGATGCTGTAGCCTTTAATTCACTGATGATGTTATAAATTCTAGTGACAGAATTAAAGTTGTAACTCATAAATGCAAGCTGTCAAAGTTCCATGTTATGTACTTCCACATAGTTCAAAGACAAAGTGTGCGTAAAAGTGAGACCTATGGAACAGAAGTGTAGGTGGGCCATGCTTCCACATCTGACTTCCTAAGGTCTCCTTTATCCTTTATAGTAGGATACAGTTTGCGAACACTAAATTAGAAAGCATGAGGTAGGCTGTGCATGTAAAGTTACTTATTTTTGTAGCCCACCTGTTAGTGATTTTAAACCTTTATTTTTTTTTTTTAATAAGAAAACGAAATATACAATAATAAAAAAATAAAAAAACGTTTTATTATTCCTACATTGAAGTGGTTGTAAACCGGACATAAAATCTGAACAAATCTCATCATTCTATATTTGTGTATTTGTTTCTTTCCAAAGTTCTGAGTGTCACCGCTGAGAGGGTTTCCATCTTCCCCTGTCTTCCTTCTGGGTTTGTGGACCCAGGCTGTTCAAGTGGCCGGAACTATGATAACGTCACTCCCGCGCATGTGCGCAGGAGCCCTCGGTTTTGGTACGGTGCTCTCAAGGTCCAGCCCGGTATGCTTGACCTTCAGAGCGAATGTGCCAGTGACCACACTGGCTGCATCCAGTGTAAATATCTCCTAAACTGTGCCTGTTTAGCAGATATTTATTCTACCTACAGGTAAGCCTTATTATAGGCTTACCTGTATGTAAAAATCACAAAGCGGACTTTACTATAGCTTTATGCGTTACAGGGTGAAGTAATTCAGGCACATTGGGTTTTGCTTCTGCCTTCAGAAGATTGGACACTGGCAAAAAAGATATCCTAGTATAACCCCTAGCCCTTTCGTATGCTTTAGTTTTTTGTTAAAAAAAGTAAGAAATTCTTCAGTTGCTGCTGAAGCGGCTCATTTTACAGCTTTCTGGATTGGCTGGCATGGAAGTTGTACCCAGACCCCAATGTAAAGAAGTGGGCCCTGCTTGTAATGTGTCATAAGGTGCTGGGCTTTGCTAAGGCGATCGCTTAGACATCTGTTTGCAATGTTTGAGACCGCTCCAGAGCTCTTTCCAAGTCCAGGGTCACAATGCACCTGTTTGGTTGAACCTTGTCCCCGAAAACCCCTCAGGACAAAGACTTATGGTGAAAAAAAAAGACTTAAACCCTTTATGTTGGTTGCCCATGGTGGAACCTTCCATTTGGTGCTTGTGACATTTTATTTTAAGAATTCAAGGCATGGTATATTTTTACGTGATTATATTGGTCCAATTTATGCATATACCATACCTGGTCAATGCCCCTGGAAGCTGATGGACATTGTTACTTCAGTGATCTCCACTTTCCTAATGCATCGCAAATGCAGAAGGTCGGCTGCTCGGCACTGGTGCCATTCATACAAAGCTTTGCGATCTCTGAAAGAAAGCAAAGCGTTCTATGATTGGACAAGGTGAAGAAACTGGGCGATGTCATGCTCTCCACCTCATTGGATCAGAGAACACACTGCATTCATTCAGTTGTTGCAAAGCCTTCTCTGAATTGCGGCCACCCAGCACAGGACCCAGAAGCAAGTGGAAATCACAGGAGTAGCAGTGTCTACTTAAGGGATATTTTAGCTTCCAGGGGCATGTGCCAGGTATGGTATATACAACCCCAATTCCAAAAAAGGGATGTAAATAGTTATATTGGTCCATGTTGGACCAATGAAACTATGTAAAAATATTCCATGCCTGGAATTCTTCTTTATTTGTGCAGTTGGAATTCTTTCAGCCCATGTTCTAGGACTTGAGAGAAGTATTTGCTCAGGGTGCTAAAATGTTTACTTGCAGCCTGAATGTCTTATGTACTAGCCTAAAAGTAAAAACTTATTTTTGATTGTGAAAACATGTATACCCTAAAAAAAAAAAAAAAAAAAAAAAAAAATGGTGCTTTTGGGGCCAAGCCAAACTTCTGGATCATTTGGGTGAAGAAGGAAGTGTCTGATTAATAAATTAACCAAATGATGTGGTAGCATATGATCATATCATCCATTCCAGCTGTTTGGTTTTCATTTGTTGTTTAAGTAAAGATCTATAGTGAGAGGCATTTTTGGTTGTATGCAAAATAGCTGCATTTCATACCCTAGAAATCTCCCAGTCTGTGGATACATTTGCTATATAGTCTTAGTGTGAATAGCCTGCAACAGAATCGGATATATTTTTTCACCTGTTCACAACAAATTGTTTCCTAATACAGACCACAGATCCAGAATAAAATGTGGACATACTTCATAGACCTGTTTAGACGCCTACAGCATTTAGACATGTACAATTCTTTCATAATGAATAGCTACACTTTTGCACACGTAGGCGTTTAGGTGCGCTTGTGCATAGCATCTGCAGATCTGTACAGCCCTGCACGGAGAGGCCTCGTACACACGCACCGATTGTTGGCCGACCGATCGGCCGTCTTTTGTCCAGTGTTGTTGTGTTGGTTGAAATGTGCTCTAGACTGCACACGAATTTTGTCGGCCAACAACAACCAATGGCAGAAGTGACGTCATGTTCTGGTTTACTTTCCGTGTGTTTTTTCTTCTCTGAGCATGCCCAGTCTTGCTCATCTGACTTTTGTCTGCCGAAATCTGTACTGACTGACGAACAATCGGCCGTTCTGTTGACGGCCAACAAAAGTTTTATATCCTGCACACCAGATTTTGTTCAGCCGAAAAATCGGTTGTCGGAAGCATCGTACTAAGAAGCCGACAATCGGCCGATCGGACGTTGGCCGAAAATTCATGGCCAACAATCGGTGCGTGTGTACGAGGCTTTACTCTTTTTTTTTTTTTTTTTTCCTAAGCAACAAAATGTAGCACGCATTTCCATAGGTAGGTGCAGCTTGTGTAGGGGCTCATTGATTACTGTAGTGTTGCATTTGGTGAAAACTATGTGCAGTGAGCATCTAAATTCAGCGTTTCTGCCCAAGAGGACAGAGTCCTAATTCAACACAGACCAGCTCATTGGCATGTACATTTGTGAGAAACCTTATGGACGGATAAGCTGGGAAACGTTTATTGATCAGCTTAGCTTAGATAAGTGGTTTCTGACATGAATTTTTTTTAAAGTAAAATAGAGATTTCTGAAATTTCCTGTGTGTGCAATTAGTAGGTGCAAGGACTGATGGACATATCAAAGTATAGCAAAATTCACACACTCTAACGCGGACTATAGTGGGTTCACCCATCCACACATTCAAAGTTGAAGGGAGCATCCTACCTTCTGCGCTATTGCATTCTGACAGCGGAGGCGGCAGGTGGACTCCTGCACTGTCAGAATGCACAGATCCGCTCTGCAGCCATTGGCTGATTTAGCGGCTTTTTTTTCTGACAGAGTGCTTGAACAGAAGTCAATCAAAGGATTGTATTCTGTTCAACTGCAGAAGCCACACGTGTTGAGCTGGCTTAATTTCGATCCATGTTGAACTGGCTGAGTTTGATCCATGCATTGTCTGCTAGACACCTAGCAAACTATTGTAAGCTAGCACAGGGATAATCCGAAAGGAAGAGTGGTGTATGAATCACAACTTTGAGGGTTTATTTCTTTACAGATTACAAAAGAGGGCTTATAGTAGATGGTACTGGAGCTTTAACCAGTATTTTAGTTTTGTCACGAATGAGAGTGATGCAGATGTAATTGATGTTTCTTTCGTTCATTGACGGACACAACCCCTGATTCTTAATTGAGTTATACTGCCCCCTACAGGAGTAGGCAGGAAAAGCTTGACTGTGGGCAGTCCTAGGGGGGTATACACCCACTCTCACTCAGTTTTGTTACAAGCAGTGTCAGAAGTAAGCCAACTCCACAGAGGGGTGGGTGCTGTGTCCGTCAATGAACATCAGAGAAATGCATTTTACGGCAAGTCAAAAATCCCATTTTCTCCAGCAAAAACTTTCAGCCAAAAGAAGCATTCACAGATGTCAACACAACCACTTTACAAAAAACTTTGTAAAAGTGTGCACTGACGACCAGATGGCCTCCTTGCAAAACCTGCGTCCCTGACACTTGGAAGACAGAAAGCCCAGGAGACATTAAGCACCCTAGTATAGTGTGCCTAAACAGGGAAAGGAGGAACCTGATTTACAGAAGATCTGGCGCCTGCTAAAAAGGTAATGGTGGAATGACATAGCCTAAAGTGTCTTAGCTGCTCAGTAACCTCTCCATGGGGAGGAGAGTCAATAACAAAAAAAACACACAATATAGGACACGAGCGCTATAAGACAGGCTTTAGAGTGGGATGGAGCCCAATAGTAATTATAAGACGACTGTACAGTTTGTGATGCCTCTTTGGTTTCTAGGCTGTCTGTATCAGCAGTGGTCCTTCTACGTATTGTCTGGCTGAAATGCCCGTCTGCGTACTAAACTTCTAAGAAGGCCTTATCTGATCTCCCTCTTGTAGAGGGTTGCCTGTTTGGAGCTTTCTTGGATGTCATTGTTGGATGTAAGGGTCTCATGGGGGGAAGAGGCTACCAAGGGCAAGGAGCCCAGTCATAGATGTGGGCCATTCTCTTCGTCTCTCAGGATCTCAAGATTAGGGATCAAAAGTCAGGGCTTCCACCAGAGGTTCCAAGAGCACCTGGATCTGGCAAGCCATGAGCGGGTTCTTCCAGACCTGCAGGCAAGGCTGCCTCTGCATGAAGGGACGTTCCTCACCCATATCTGGGGTGGGGGTGGCGTCTTCGCTGGTTTCCGTATCCATGGACCTCCCTGTTACAGGTCAAGTGGGTCCACAAAGTTATTCGGTCAGGCTACATGATGGAGTTCGGTCTTGTCCTCCCAGAAAGGTTTTTTTCCCTTCCAACCTGCACTTGTCCGCAGATCACTTACGTGATCTCTTTGGGACAGTGCAAGACTTATTTCAAGGGGTGATTGTTCCGGTTTCGACTTCAGAACATTTCAAGGGTTTTTTTACTTAAACCTCTTTACAGTCCCCAGGAAGGAAGGCAAGGTACGTCCTATTCTGAACCTCAAGTCGCTAAGCTGCTTTGTGCGAGTACAGAAGTTCCGCATGGAGTCCAATTCACATTCTAGTGGCGTCCCTACATTAGGAGGATTTCTTCTCGTTTCTTTTGACATCAAGGACGCCTACCTGCACATTCTAATGTGTGCTGGTCCCCAGCGCTTCGTCCGCTTTGCAGTGGAAGAGGAGCTTTATCGGTTTGTGGTGCTCACCTTTGCACCTCCGGTCTTCACATGAGTTGGCCCTGGTGCTGGCATTTTTTGAGTCAACGGGGGTTCGCGGTACTGGGGTACGTGGACAATCTTCTGCGAGCAGAGAGACTACTGGAGATTGCTCTGCAAACTCTGAGGGAGTTTGGTGGGATCCTGAACATTCAGGAGCTGCTTTGGTTCTGTCCACAAAATGGCATATCTGGGTCTGACTCTGGACTCAGTCTCAGCCAGAGTGTTTCTTCTTCGGGGAAAAGTCCAGACATTTCAGGAGGCAATTCAGCTTCTGTTGTTCAGGAGACGGTCATCCCTCCGGGCTTGCATACAGGTGCTGGGCCTGATGGTGTCCACCCTCAAGGTTGTCTGTTTGCACAGTTCCACACAGGATCTCTGCTAAAGAGATTCTGGTGAAAAATTAGTCAAGGATCCACGGTCTCTAGAGGTGGCTTCACTCTGTGGCACTGCGACAGGGAAAATCTTTCTCCTCCTTTACTGGATGGTTGTCTCCATGGATGCCAGCCTGTCCAGGTGGGGTCGTCCTCAGCACAGACATGATCAGGGGGCCTGCACTCTGGCAGAGCCCAGACTGCCGATTAGTGTACCGGAACTCTGACCAATCAGACTTTCTGACTCATTGGACAATCATCCTCAGGGGTGTCTGGTACGAATTCATTCAGACAATGCCACAGCTGTGGTCTGTCAATCGCAAAGGGGGCACAAGAAGTGTCCTGGCGGCATGGTAAGTACTCGGCATTCTGAGATGGGCTGACTGATTCGTTCCAGCCCTCTCAAACTTCTCCCATGACTCCTGTTCACGATTCAGGTCTCGCTGGTCTTGGTATACTGATCTGGTACGGCTGGTCGCCGATGCTCCTTGGGGACTTCCTCTCAGAGAGACCAATCTTTCATCCTGCCATACAGGAGCTGTCTTTAATGACATGGCTGCTGAACACCAGGTGCTGAAGGGTGGAGGTTTGTTTGAATCAGTAATTCATACACTGGTAAAAGCTTTGAAATCTGCCTCTAGGAAGATCTACCATGGTACGTGGAAGACGTACATTGCGTAGTGAGTCTCTTGCAATTCATCCTCGCTCCTTCTCGATGGATCGGATCTTAACCTTCCTTCAATGGGGGGTTGATCAAAAATTGGCCTCGAGTACCATCAAGGGCCAGGTATCGGGTTTTGGCAGTCTTTTTCCAACGACCTTAGGCCACACACTCCCTGGTGCGTACCTTTTTTTTCAGGGTGTCCGACATTTGGCTCCTTCTGTGTGGGCTCCGTTGCCGCCCTGGAATCTGAATGTGGTGCTTTCAGCTCTACTGAATTACATCGTTACATAGTTTGTGAGGTTGAAAAAAGACATCAGTCCATCCAGTTCAACAGTGTGTGTGTGTGTGTGTGTGTGTGTGTGTGCGCGCGCACGCTGTTAACCGTACATTGTATACCCCTTTATGTTGTGGTCTTTAAGGTGCCCATCTAATAGTTTTTTGAAACTATCAATGCTCTCCGCTGATACTACTGCTAGTGGAAGAGAATTCCACATCCTTACTGCTCTGACAGTAAAGAACCCCTTGCCTATTTTAAGATTAAACAGTTTTTCCTCTAGTTTTAGTGAGTGGCCACTTGTCTTATTGTATTCCTTTTTTCTGAAAAGTTTGTTTCTTATGCTAGGGTCATCACTGGTACAGTATTTGTACATTGATATCATATCCCCCCTCAAGCGTCTCTTCTCCAGAGAGGATAAGTTTAGGGATAAGTTTAATGCTTGTAGTCTTTCCTCATAGCTGATGTCCTCCATTCCCCTAATTAATTATTTTTGTTGCCCTTCTCTGCACTCTCTCCAGTTCCAGCATATCCTTTGAGAACCGGTGCCCAGAACTGGACGGAATACTCCAAATGTGGCCGGACCAAAGTCTTGTAGAGTAGGCAAAAAATCTTTGTTTCTGGAGTGAATCCCCTTTTTTATAACATGCCAGTATTCTGTTGGCTTTGCTTGCAGCTGCTTGGCATTTCATGCCACTGCCAAGCCTGTTGTCCACTAGTACCCCCGCATCCTTTTCCATCTTGGATTCACCCAGAGGTTCCCCCCCTAGTGAGTAGCTTGCTTTCGTGTTTGATGCCCAAGTGCATTACTATACATTTTTCAACTTTAAACCTCATCTGCCATGTAGTTGCCCACCCCATTATTTTGTTCAGGTCTTCTTGTAAGGTTTCCACATCCTGTATAGAAGATATTGGTATGCTTTGTTTAGTATCTTCCACAAATACAGAGATTGTGCTAGATATTCCCTCCTCTAGGTCGTTTATGAATAAATCAAACAGGACTGGTCCCAGGACAGAACCTTGGGGGACCCCACTTTCCACAGCCGCCCAATCCGAGTGCTCCCTATTTATCACCACCCTCTGGAGGTTAATAGATTGGTCTGGCAAGAACGATTTTTCATGAATCCATGCTGATTACTACTAATACGGTTTCCATTACTAAAGTCTTGTATGTAGTCTCTTAACCCCCCCCCCCCTCCAAAATCTTGCAGACTACTGATGTTAGGCTGACCGGCCTATAGTTACCTGGGATATATCTCGCCCCTTTTTTAAATATTGGTACCACGTTGGCTTAGTTTGAAAATATTTGGGAGGTTTCCCTGCTTATGTTGTCCCAGAAGGTGGCCTTTTTTGGTGGCTATCACCTCTGCATCCAGGGTATCCGAACTGATGGCATTATTGTGTTGTTCACCTTATGGTGCTTCACAAGGATAAAGGTGGTGCTTTGCCTCTGTCTGTCATTCCTTCCCAAGGTGGTCTCTGACTGTCTTTTGAATGAATACATTGTGTTGCCTTGCCTGTGTCCCAGGCCTAAACATCTGAAGGAAATTGCCTTGCATGTCTTGGATGTGGCCCGGGCAATTAGGGTGTGCCTGGCAGCCAGGGAGTCTTTTAGGAAGTCAGACTCTCTATTTGCGCTCACAGACGGGCCTCACAAAGTGTTGTCCAGCTTCTTCTGTGATCATTTCTAGATGGATCAGACAGACGATTGTTCAGACCTATTACATCAGGGGTCAGTTTCCTCCTTTCCCTTTTTAGGCGCACTCTACTAGGGTGCTTAGTGTCTTTAAGCGTCAGTGACGCAGGTTTTGCAAGGCGGCCACTTGGTCATCGGTACACACTTTACAAAGTTTTTTGTAAAGTGGTTGAATGATGGCCTTAGAATTTTTGCTGTCAATCAGAAATTTGCGAAGACCCTTCATGTGTGGTGCATTTGGTGTTTACATACACATGCTCATGTGTGCAGGGGTAATTGGGTTGCTTTACTTTAAAAAAAAAAAAAAAAAAACTTTTCTCTTGCGTCCTCCGACAGTCGCCGCCCACCCATACAGTCTTCGCCAATGGGTATTGACCTCTTATCCTTAGGAGCAAGCTAGGCATAAGACTTGTTAAAAAAACAAAGCATTTACATAGACACACCTATGGGGGCTGTCCCACTGGTCCAATACCCCCCTGCAATCATCCATCCCAACTCAGTTTGTCTTCTGCCTAGTTAGGAGTGAGATAGGCTCTCCCTGTGCTGGGGCTACAGTCTCAGCCTTCTTCTTTATTCTTTATGATTTTATTTCAGGGAATGTTTTTTTCTTCACATTTACTAGCTGTTTATTTTTCAGCTTTTTAGTTAGTCACTTCTTCAAGATGATGACGGCGTTGCGGAGCTGGGAGTCGGACTGGTCGTCCTGGTTTTCCAGGACAGAGGGGCTGATGGAATCCCAGCCCGCCATCGAGCGTTTTGTAGGCTATGTGTTCGCCCTGGCCTCGCAAATGACCCATCCCTGTCCTCAGGGATACAGCTTGCGAGGTGGCTACCTCACCTGGACGTCTCCCCACGGTTCTCCGTGCACTGATAGCGTCCTGCGTTTGTGGCTGACGGCACCCCTGCTATCTGAGGGTGGGCGGTTTCCCGTTGATGAGAGGCACCCCACGCCATCGGGTACAGGTAAGTACATTCTGTGTGGGGCCTCTGTCTGGGGCTGGCAGTCCTGTGTGTCTGTGTTATCCCCTCATGTCTGTGCGTTTTTGGGCTCCCTGATCCCGGTTTTTTTTCTCACAGCCTGTGCGCTGTGTGGGTTTGTGGGGGTCCCTCTCCTGTGTCACTTTAGGGTGCTTTTTGGAGGTAAGGACACGTGTGGCGACCGCTGCGGGGTTAAACACTGCCGGTCCGCCATTTTAGGTGTAGGCAGCATGTCTGGCTTCACTGTGGGCGCTTATACAGCATTGTATGTGGTGTGTTTTGGCTCCTTGCGGGCCCATCTTGTGTGTGGCAAAACGTTCGTTCCGAGCACATGTCGGCGGCCATTTTTCCGAAGCCTCCCATGCCTTTCTATAGGCAACCATTTTTCCTTGGCCTGCAGTCTCAGTTCAGTCTCTTGCGGTGACATCACTTCCTCCTTCTGCTCAGAAGAGATCGGCTGCGGTGGTAACACTTGTGGGGGTCTGTCTGCTGTCCTTTTTTTGTGTGCAATACTTCTGGCTATCAGTTTATCCTGTTCAGGGGTCTGTTTGTCAGAGTCTTGTAGTGGTGTGCTGCGGGGGTCCGCGGCGCGCTTAAAGAGCCAGTACCTTAAAAAAAAAATATATATATTTTACTATGGAATCTCAGGACAGCAAATTCCCACAGCCTTAGTGGGGGATTCAGGTTCCTCTGAATCTTCTGCTCTGTCTACTTTGTCTGCTGCAGTGGCGACTTTGGTGTCCAAAGTGGATATTCTGATGACTGAACGTGCTGACAGAAAAAGGCCTAGTTTTTCCTTGTCTTCTGATTCTGAATCTGATATGGTTGCCGTAGGTGGCGTGCCCCTTGAAGGGTCTCGCTCTTCTCTGTCTGAGGGGGAGGCAGGGGTTGGTGATTCCCCCCCCTGGGACGGCCGAGGACCGCGCAGCTATGGATGCGCTAATTCTTGCCATTAAGGAAACACTACATTTAGAGGATGAGCCCAATCCTACGGGCATTGTGTCCTCTTTGGGTAGACGCATGACCCGCAAGGCGGCGCAGGTGTTACCTTGCCCCGCTAAGTTTCAAGCTACTGTGAATGATCAATGGCGTCATTTAAATTGCACCTTTGTGGTGCCTAAGAGGTTTCAACTCCTTTATCCCTTTGCGTCTCCTACGGATTTGCGCTGGTGTGTGGCCCCTCAGGTGGATCACACTGTGGCCAGATTAAACAAGGCCATTCTGGTACCCACAGAAGATTCTCCGGTGTTTAGGGATCCTACTGATAGGAGGCTGGAATCCCTCGCCCGCCATGCCTACATGGTGGCGGGTTCCCTGCTAAAGCCTATTTTCGCCTCTGTCATGGCGGCTCAGGCTGTGGTGGATTGGACCAAGGTGCTAAGACGCACCCTCATGGCTGATTCTGCTCCCCCTACTACCGTGGCGACAGTGGACCAGATCTATCAAGGAGTCATGTATTTGTGCGATGCGGCCTTGAATGAGGCCCCATTAGCTGCGCGCCTGTCCAGTGTCGTGGTGATTAATCGTCGCCTGATATGGTTGAAAAGCTAGTCAGCTGACCAGACTTCAAGGAAAACGGTGGCTGACATCCCCTATGCGGGGTCTCGCCTTTTAGGGGAATCCCTGGATGAATTGGTAAAAGGGGTCACTGGGGGCAGAATCCTAAGGGCAAGTTTTTCCGCAGTAAGCGGGGCCCCTCTTTTAAACCAAATCAGGGGTCCTTTCGTGCCTTCAAGGCACAGAACACGGGGAAACCCTTCAAGGGCCAGGGTGGTCAGAGGAAGCCCTGGGCGGGCAAACCTAAATCCGGCCAAACTGGTGCAGTGGCCCAGTCTGCCTCTGCCTGATGGGGCGCCCTCACCCGTTTCATGGGTGGGGGGACATTTGCACGGTTTCCTCCAACCTTGACTTCTCCGAATTCCGGACAGGTGGGTTCAGGAAATCATTCGATCGGGTTACAAGATCGAATTCCTTTCGCGGCTGGCGAACAGATTCTTTCCCTCAAATCTTCATTTGACCCCAGGGCGGTTACAGGACCTGCATCAGGCGGTGCAAGATCTCCTCGCCCAGGGGGTGATCGTCCCGGGGTTTTACTCGAATCTGTTCACTGTTTCCGGAAAGGAGGGCAAGGTGCGTCCTATTCTGGACTTAAAAGCTCTGAACCGCTTTGTACGCGTTCGGAAGTTCCGCATGGAATCGTTTCGCACGGTGGTAGCCTCCCTGAGTCCAGGTGAATTCCTGGCCTCTATCGACCTGAAGGATGCGTATCTACACATCCCCATTTTCGAGGGTCATCAGAGGTACCTCCGATTCGCTATCGCGGAGGAACATTATCAGTTTGTGGCGTTGCCTTTCGGTCTCGCTTCGGTTCCAAGGGTGTTTACCAAAGTGCTGGCTCCCGTTCTGGGCCTGTTACGGGCACAGGGTATTGCGGTCTTGGGATATCTGGACGATCTCCTGTTAAGATCGAGTGCCAGCCAGAGCCTGCTGCGCGATCTGTCCACTACAGTTCAGACGCTTCAGGAGTTCGGATGGACCATCAACGTGCAGAAGTCGACCTTGTCTCCTTTGGTTCGTCTCCCATATTTGGAAATGGTTCTGGACTCTGCTCAAGCGAAGGTGTTCCTGCCGGAGGACAAGCTACGGACCCTACAGAACGAGGTCAGGGCCCTCAGGGAAAACTAATCCTCGTCACTCAGGACCTGTATGCGGTCCATGGGGTTGATGGTGTCAGCCTTCGAGGCGATACTGTTTGCACAGTTTCACACAAGGTCTCTCCAAGCGGAGATCCTGGCCAGATGGGACAGGCTCCCTCAGTCTTTGGACTGGAGAGTGTCTCTGAGTCGCCAAACCAGACTGGATCTTCTGTGGTGGCTTCAGTCCCTGGCTGTGGCGGAGGGAAAATCCTTCCACCTGTTACTGTGGACAGTACTTACCACGGATGCTAGCCTGTCGGGCTGGGGTGGAGTCCTGGGCAACCTGTCTGCCCAGGGCACTTGGTCGGTGGAGGAATCCTCACTCCCCATAAACATATTGGAATTGAGAGCGGTCAGGCTGTGCCTGCTCCATTGGTCGGATCGTCTTCAGGGCCGCCCTGTGCAGGTGCAGAGGGACAGTGCCACTGCGGTGGCTTACATCAATCACCAAGGGGGCACCGGGCGGCCCAGGAAGTGACCAGTATTCTGTCTTGGGCCGAGACTCATGTCCGGCAATATCGGCAGTTCAAATTCCGGGTGTAGAGAATTGGCAGGCCGATTATCTGAGCCGCCAGACCCTGGACCAGGGGGAATGGTCCCTGCACCCGGAGGTATTTCAAATGCTGTGTGCGAGATGGGGATCCCCGGATTTGGATCTGTTCGCATCTCGGCTAAACCACAAGGTGGAAAGGTTCGTGGAAAACGTGCGATCCTCTGGCAGACGCCTCGGATGCGCTGGTGGTGCCTTGGCATCAGTATCATCTGATATATGCCTTTCCTCCGATTAATTTGTTGTCCAGGTTTCTTCGCAGGTTGGCCTCAGAACCAACATTGGTGATTCTGGTGGCGCCAGACTGGCCATGCCGGTCCTGGTACGCGGACATCGTTCACCTGGCCGTCGAGCCTCCATGGCTGCTGCCAATGCAAGATCATCTACTGTCTCAGGGACCGATCTTCCATCCTGCTTTACAGTGGCTGGCATTAACGGCCTGGCTGTTGAAAGCCAGGTCCTGAGAGACAGGGGTCTCTCCTCAGAGGTCATTCCTACCTTACTCAAGGCAAGAAAAGCCTCGTCTGGTAAGATTTATTACCGTACATGGAAAGCTTATTTTGCCTGGTGTGAGTCCAGGGGCTTCTCTCCTCGTTCATACTCGGTGGCGAGAGTGTTGGCTTTCCTTCAGTCTGGTGTGGACCAGCGCCTTGCGTTGGTATCTGCATTGGCTGTCCTTTTCCACCGCCCCGTGGCGTCTGATTCTTTGATTCATTCAAGGTGTGCGTCACTTGGCTCCTCCTCGTAGGGAGCTCTTACCTCCATGGGACTTGAACTTGGTTCTCTGTGTTACAACGTTCCCCATTTGAAAACATCAGGGAAATCTCGTTATCTCTGCTGTCTAAAAAGGTTGCCTTTCTTGTGGCGATCACTTCTGCTCGCAGAGTGTCGGAGTTAGCTGCCTTGTCTTGCCGCTCCCCATACCTGGTGGTTAATAGGGATAAGGTGGTCTTGCGACCTAACCCGTCCTTTCTTCCAAAGGTGGTTTCTGATTTTCACCTTAATGAGGATTTTGTTTTGCCTTCGCTCTGTGCGAATCCTAAGCATCCTAAGGAGGTTGCTTTGCATTCCTTGGATGTTGTCAGGGCGATCAGGGTTTATCTGTTGTCGACTGAATCCTTTCGGAAATCGGATTCTCTTTGTCCTTCCTGAGGGACCTCGGAAGGGTATGGCTGTGTCTGCGGCGACCATTTCAAAATGGATCAGACAGACAATTGTATAGGCCTATTCGTTGAAGGAACGGGTACTGCCCTTCCCTGTCAAGGCGCACTCTACCAGAGCGGTGAGTTCGTCCTGGGCCTTCCGGCAACAGGCTTTGGTGGCCCAGGTGTGTAAGGCTGCGACTTGGTCGTCAGTGCACACCTTTTCCAAATTCTACAAAATTAATGTTCTGACATCAGCTGATGCCTCCTTTGGCCGCAAAGTGCTCTGTGCGGTAGTACCGTGAGGGGACCCTGTTTTTATTGCGGGTCCCTGGCTGTTGGGGTTGTTTATCCCCTTGGTTATTTGCTTTCCTGGGTTGTTGCTCCTGTTGAGCCTTTTTTGTTACCCAGAGGGTTACCTTTCTGTTCATGTAAGGTTCCTTTCTCTGATATGGGTACTGCGTTGCCTTTCTGAAGGTTGCGTTTCCCACTCCTCATGTCTACACTGCTTTGGGACATCCCATTGGTGAAGACTGTATGAGTGGGCGGCGACTGTCGGAGGACATAATAGAAAACTGAATTTTTGTAAAATCTTACCGTAAAATTCCTTTCTCTGAGTCCTCCGACAGTCGCCGCCCCCGCCCCTCTTTTTGGAGTTCTTTGGACTCTTAACTGCTTGCTACCAAACTGAGTTGGGATGGCTGATTGCAGGGGGGTATTGGACCCGTGGGACAGCCCCCATGGGTGTGTCTATGTAAATGCTTTGTTTTTAACAAGTCTTATGCCTAGCTTGCTCCTAAGGATAAGAGGTCAGAACCCATTGGTGAAGACTGTATGAGTGGGCGGCGACTGTCGGAGGACTCAGAAAGGAATTTTACGGTAAGATTTTACAAAAATTCAGTTTTTACTTTGCCATTAAAATTGGACTAACAAGCCCCCTGTATGATAACATGGACAGGTGAAAGGTCCTCTTTATGGAGACATTGGAGATCAATTGGGTCACTTTTATTGGAAAGCCTTTGTTGGCTTATGAAGCAGGCATGGGGCTCACAGCTGTAGTAACAGCTGTGGGCTTGATTTCACCAAAATCAAAGCCCCCGTTCACATCGGCACGATTTGATAAGTCAAATTGCAGCCTATTGCCAGCAATGCCAGAGTCCCAATCAGTGCGACGTTGCACCGATTTCCAAAAGTAGTTACTGCACTACTTTTCTCAAATTTGAGGGAGATTTCTATAGACATCTGTGCAAGAATCTTGAAAGATGTCTTTGAAGTCGCCCCCGAAGTCAGACTGAAATGCGGAATTGAAATCCTTGCAAGATTTCAAAGCCTCATTCAGTGTGAATGAGGGCTAAATGTTCCTTGGTAGACAAGTGGTTAGAGAGAGCATGTGCCACTGGTAGTTAATGTTCACACTTTTCCAAACTGCAATAAACTATTATATTTAATGTCTAGATTATTGAAAAAGTGGATACAATGCTTTTTCTGTGCATGTTTTTCAGGGTTTGCAAATGTATTGTTTAAGCCTTTTAAGCTCTATTTATCATTATAAGAATCAAATGTATCGCTCCTTCCAGTACCAATATACTACGCCATTTGTGTGGTTTCAACAGTGCTTCAAGCTACTCTGCATTTGTCCACTGAAAGCTTTTGTTTCTCCTTTCATACTAATTTCTGGGTAACGGCATGTAGCAGCTTCAGGTTTTACCTTTTTAAAATGTTTCTTACCCCAAAAAAAAAAAAATTGAGATCCTGTTCTTTATAGCAGGTTAAACAGCATAGTGCTTGTGCTGTCTAACCTGCCCCTCTGGCAACTGTAAAAAAAAAAAAAAACCTGGCTGATCCTGTTACTTCCTGTATCCCGCTCTATGTGCTGACCACA
Organism: Pelophylax lessonae; assembly: GCF_965119305.1. Lineage (NCBI taxonomy): Eukaryota > Metazoa > Chordata > Amphibia > Anura > Ranidae > Pelophylax > Pelophylax lessonae. Next base: position 574,071,658 of record NC_138769.1, on the reverse strand, counting down.
ATAATCCTGGCTAATGAGCCCTGACTACTGTGGTCTGCCTGCGTGCAGCCGTCATCCTTTGTGTCTGCTCTCCCTCCCTTCCCCCCTTTCTGTCAGCTCAGAAATCTGAATCGTCTCGCCTCGACCCCCACCCTCAGTGCTGATAATAGGAAGTAAAATGTCTCTGCCAGCCCCTCTTTTAAGCTCCCATCCTGCATTGTAGAAGTGTTTGTAAGAAACAAAGCCTCTAAATACCTTTTTGTGAAGTAACTTCAGGCCGGTCACATGACTCCCAGCAGCTGTAATACTACAGTCTACAGGAGGGGGCCCATTGGCCAGCTCTGCAGTCAGGTTACTCCCGGCTGATGTCAGAGGGAGAGCTCTGCTCCTTCTGCTTTAACCCTGGGTAGTAGTAGCAGAGCGGCCGGTAGTCATGTGACCGGCCTGAAGATACTTCACAAAAAATTGTTTAGAGGCTTCGTTTCTTACAAACCCTTATGCAGGATGGGAGCTTGAAAGAGGGGCTTGGCAGCAAAGCATATTTTAGGGTCACCAACCCTTTAAACCTATTTTCAGGGAGTTATGATTGTTTCAAGATTGTATCAGTGTGAACGATAGGATGGCAGATTATTTGGGTTAGGGAAAAATAATGTTGTGGATATAAAGAAATTTCCTGTTGCAACCTGGAAGCATAGTGCGGCTTTGCTGTAAAAATTGGAGGAACAGTTTTACAAGAGTTGTGACTCTTGGCAATCAGATTACAGTAATTTTTCTACAGCTGTTTGGGAAAATAATTATTTCCTATGCACAACATTATAGTTTTCATTTCCCTGTTTATTCAATAGACCTGCATTCTTGCAGAAATAAAAGGAGTGAAATTAATAGATACTTTAATGCATCCATTGTTTTTACCTGTAGAGGCAACAGAGACTTTCTGAATAGAGGCTCTAGTAGTCGACAGAGCAGTACTGAAAGTGAACTGAAATCTCTGGATCCAAGACCTTGGAGCAGCACAGACTCTGATGGTTCCTGCCGCAATATGCGTCCTCCAGTAACCAAAGCCAGCAGCTTTAGTGGCATTTCTATCCTGACCAGGGGCGATAGCATTGGCAGCAATAAGAACGCAGCCAACCGCACAGGCCGACCAGGTGAAGTATCACTGTTTAAAACCTTTTTTTTTCTTCCTACTTTGAGTGTTTGGTGTTTTTGAGCACTTGTGTTCAAAGTTGTAACTCACAAGCTATTTATACCAGCTGTTTTTATAGCCATTTAGATCATTGTTGCTTTCAGTGAAACTTGCATCGCAAAAAAAAAAAAAAAAAATCCTGCTTATTAGTGCATTGTAGTATTGTAATTTTTTTAACCACCTCAATACTGGGCACTTAAACCCCCTTCCTTCCCAGACCAATTTTCAGCTTTTAGTGCTGTTGCATTTTGAATGACAATTGCGTGGTCATGCAACACTGTACCTAAACCAAATTTATGCCATTTTTTCCCCACAAATAGAGCTTTCTTTTGGTGGTATTTGATCACCGCCAGGTTTTTTCTTTTTTGGTGCACAAATAAAAAAAGACCGAAAAGTTTGAAAAAAAAAATAAAGTTTTTTTGTTTAGGTTATAAAATTTTGTAAATAGATATGTTTTTTCCTGCACTGATGAGCACTGATGACGCCGCACTGACAGGCACTGATGAGGAGACACTGATGGGGTGGCACTGATGGGGTGGCACTGATATGCAGCACTGATGGGCACTGATAGGTAGCACTGATATGCGGCACTGATATGCGGCACTGATAGATAGCACTGATAGGCAGCGCTGATGGGCACTGATAGGCAGCGCTGATGGGCACTGATAGGCAGCGCTGATGGGCACTGATGGGCAGCACTGATGGGCACTGATGGGGGGCACTGATGGGCACTGATAGGTAGCACTGATATGCGGCACTGATAGATAGCACTGATAGGCAGCGCTGATGGGCACTGATAGGCAGCGCTGATGGGCACTGATAGGCAGCGCTGATGGGCACTGATAGGCAGCGCTGATGGGCACTGATAGGCAGCGCTGATGGGCACTGATAGGCAGCGCTGATGGGCACTGATAGGCAGCGCTGATGGGCACTGATGGGCAGCACTGATGGGCACTGATGGGCACTGATGGGGGGCACTGATGGGGGGCACTGATGGGCACTGATAGGTAGCACTGATATGCGGCACTGATAGATAGCACTGATAGGCAGCGCTGATGGGCACTGATAGGCAGCGCTGATGGGCACTGATAGGCAGCGCTGATGGGCACTGATAGGCAGCGCTGATGGGCACTGATAGGCAGCGCTGATGGGCACTGATGGGCAGCACTGATGGGCGGCACTGATGGGGGGCACTGATGGGCACTGATAGGTAGCACTGATATGCGGCACTGATAGATAGCACTGATAGGCAGCGCTGATGGGCACTGATAGGCAGCGCTGATGGGCACTGATAGGCAGCGCTGATGGGCACTGATAGGCAGCGCTGATGGGCACTGATAGGCAGCGCTGATGGGCACTGATAGGCAGCGCTGATGGGCACTGATAGGCAGCGCTGATGGGCACTGATGGGCAGCACTGATGGGCACTGATGGGGGGCACTGATGGGCACTGATAGGCAGCACTGGTGGGCAATAATGGGCACTGGTGGGCGGCACTGATAAATGGCAATAACGGGCACTGGTGGGCAGCACTGATAGATGGCATTGGTGGGCAGCACTGATAGGGGGGCACCACTGGCAGGCTCTCTGAGCCCTGTTTTTCATCCATGGTGGCCATGGTGGGCATCCCTGGTGGCTCTAGTGGCATCCCCTCCCCCCAGGGCTGCACTGGTAATCAATCATCTGATTACCAGCACAGACCCCCCCTGTGATCAGTGAGTAATTAGAAATACTCACTGATCACCCCGGCTGCAGAATCGATCCTCTGATCTTCTCCTCACTGACAGGATCTGTCAGGAGGAGAAGAGATCGAAGCCGTTACAACGGCTGTATTGACATTACATGACGACTGTGATTGGTCACAGCCGTCATGTGATCAGGAGGGCCAATCACAGGGCCCTCCTGCCGAGTCTTGTTGCTCTGTGTCCTAGGGACACAGGCACATCGAGATTGCGCCGCTGCGCGTGCCCGCGGCGGCGCGATCTCTCTCCTTCTGAAGGACGTTCCGGAACGTCCATTCAGAAGGACGAGACTCCCACCCGGCCGTATATGTACTATGGCCCGGGTGGGAGGTGGTTAAAGTTAAACTCCAGCGCAAGCAATTTTTTTTACTTTTAGCTTTGGATGGTGGGGAAGTATTAGAATCTCTTCTGTTTTTTTGATATCCAGTACTCTGGGAGAATACTTAATACCACAAGGACAGTGGTCAGCAGAAATGAAATGAGAAGTCCGCAATTGAGACACAACTAAAATGTGGTAAAATAACACACAGTAAATCGGTTGTAAATGTTCAATTCAAGAATTTAGCGTTCAAAAACGAATGGGGTATTTTTCCGGTTGTTCGGTAACTCATGCGGTAACTTATCGCACATGTCGGTGGTTAAGGGTTGTTTAAGTTAATTTCCTTATAACACTTTACATTTTAACATGCTTTGTTTTTTGTTTGCAAAAAAAAATTGATCTTGCATTTCTTACAGTAATCTGTATATGGTTGGCATTGAAGTTTGAACTACCTTCTCAAATTTGTCACCTGATGCTTGATAATGCAAGCTGTGTCTTTTCCATGTAGAGCTCTGTTGCCTTAAAATAGCTGTTAAACTGTGCTGTGCTCCTTTACTAAACCAATCATGCCATACATTCATAAAAATGTGTTTTTCTATGGCCTACTAGAGCTGTTAAGTGTTTTTACTAAATTGTTCTATGTTTTTGGCTCAATTCTGTGCTGCTGCCTAACTTTATATCGTGGAAACTGAAGAAAACGTGACTACATATTTTTTTTATATAATTTTGTTGAACATTTTTATTCATGTTCCTATCCAAGTTTAACTTGTTGTAATAGAGTATATAGCCAAAAATATTACAGTGGCCACTTCAAGAGGTCACTTCTAGCTGGAGTAATTGTCATGGTTTACATCATTGTTGCACTTTTAAAAAACGTTTACGTCAACCACTTGCTTACTTGGGCACTTATACCCCCTTGCTGCCCAGGCCAACTTTCAGCTTTCAGCGCTGTTGCACTTTGAATGACCATTGCGTGGTCATGAAACACTGCACCCAAATTTTTTATCATTTTTTTTTCACATAAATGGAGCTTTTGAATCGCCACTGGGTTTTTTATTTTTTGCTAAACAACCAAAAAAACCCCGAAAAACTTTGGGGGGGAAAAAAAAAACTTTTTTTTTTTGTAGTTATAAAATTTTTCAAACAGGTAATTTTTCTCCTTCACTGATGTACGCTTATGAGGCTGCACTGATTGGCGGCACTGGGACCGATGTCCCTATAACAGAAGCCTGTTACTGGCTTTCTCCTTTTCTCCTCACGCTGATCGTGGGGAGAATAAATAGCCGATAACCGACTTCTGTTTACTTCCGTGATCAGCTGTCATTGGCTTACAGCTGATCACGTGGTAAAGGGCCGCCGTGATTGGCTCTTTACCCTGTTCTGTGATGAGCCGAGTCGGAAGGACTCAACAGTCAGAGTGCGCGCGAGCAGCGAAATCACGGGTGGATGTCTATTGACGTCCTCCCGGAAATGGAAGCTGCGCTTTAGCTGTCTTTTTAGGTATAACGCGGGCAGAAAGTGGTTAAATTCATTTATTTTTTTTTTTTTTAAAGTTCTCTAGCTATGCTGGGAACTCCTTGTACTCTCCTTCAATGATCAGACTTGTCCTGACACACCCCTTATGTACAGCCATTCACTGGCAAGCTCCGTGTACTGCTGCTTCTCCTCCCCCAGCACTTATGCAGCTGAGAACAGAGGGAATATGAGGTATTTTTTTTTTATACCTATGCAAAAAGGGTTAGGCATTTAATTTCTATTTTAAACAGTTGCTGACCACCTGCCGCACATTTACTGCAGCAAGGTGACTCGGCTGTGCAAACCGACGTAACTGTAGGTTGGTCACGCGCAGGGCTAGGGGGCGCATGCTCCCCGTCCCCGCGATGATGTGCTGATTTGGTTCAGAACTAATCAGTCATCAGGTCCAGGCCAATGATTTTTGGCCTGGACCTGGTGATCGGTTCTGACCAATTGCAGAATGTGCAGTAAAACACAGGCAATGATGCAATCTCCTCTCCTGGAGCCCTTTTCGGTTCCAGAGTGAGGAGAGAGAGCATCAACTGTGAGTACACAAGCACTACACTGATAGATCTCTGCTAGCACTAGTAGTTACATCTTCTGGTAGCGGTTCAAACCGTCCTTGACAACCAGGTGCTTTTTTACCTGTGAGTCACACTAGGTACCTATAAATCTATTGGCCAAAAAGTCCAAACAGAGGTACACTAGTGAAGAGACATACACAATGCTGGGCATGACAGATGAGAGCGATGGGGAAGCCTCACTGTCAGAATCGGGTTTAGTATTAAAGCCTGTAGAGAGCAGTGGTACCCTGACAGATAGCTCTGACGACGGAGTAGTGGTCCCTGCTAAGGTCAAGCGTACCTGACCCCGTTCTTCTGTTGCTGAGGTGCAACAACCGCAGGGTTCTCGTATGCAGCAGAGTGTCGGTACTAGTGCTGCTCAACCTGCAGGTGAACTGACATGCACCAGCAGCCTCTAGTACATCCTGGTCATAGTTAAACCAGCACTGCAGTAACAGTTGGTGACGTGGCTAGTTCCATAAGTGCAGATTATGCTGGTGCGGTGGCCAGCGCAAATAGTGTCCCGCAGCCACCAATAATTCGAACACAGGCCTGTAAAGCTCATAGTGTTCTTCCTGATGCGCTTACAAAACCTGATTGGGAGCCCACCACTTCTGCGCCCGTACTCCCCCCCCCCCCCCCCCCCCCATTCACTGGCCAGCTCGGAATTCAGGTGGAAACGGCCAATTTTACTTCCTTTGATTTTTCTGAGATGTTTTTCACGGAAGATCTGTACAGATCTATTGTGGATCTAAACAATATATGCCGATCAATTCATTGCTGCAAATCCAAAGTTGACCCTTGCCAGAGAATTTGCATGGAAACGTATCATTGTTTCCAAATTTAAAACCTTTCTGGGCCTATATCTCCTCATGGGCATTACTAAAACGAGCCGTGGTCATATTGCTCCACTGACCCAATTCATAATATGCCCGCGTTCTCTGCTGCCATGGCCAGGACTAGATACGAGCAAATCTTGCGGTTCATGCATTTCAATGACAATGAACTCTGTCGTCCTCAGGGTGGGTGACCCTGGTTATGCCCCCCTGCACAAAATTCGGCCCTTCGTAAATCACTGCAACCAAAAGTTACAGCCTTGTATATGCCCCAACAAGCTGTCTGCGTTGATGAGTCCCGGATTACATTTTCTGGCCACCTTGTTTTCAAACAGTTTCTCCCCAGCAAGCGTACCAGATATGGGGTATAAGCTCTGTGACAGGGCAACAAGCTGTACATGTGGTTTCTGGATTTACGAGGGAAAAGATGGCATTTTCTGGCCGCCTTGTTTTCAAACAGTTTCTCCCCAGCAAGCGTACCAGATATGGGGTTCAAGCTCTGTGACAGGGCAACAAGCTGTACATGTGGTTTCTGGATTTACAAGGGAAAAGATAGCAATGTTGAGCCTCCCAACTGCCCAGACTGCATGGGAGCAGCGGGAAGATTGTTTGGGATTTGGTGTCTCCCTTATACGGAAAGGGGTACCATTTATACATGGGCAATTATTACACAAGCGTGCCACTTTTTAGTCATCTTTTTGAATTTGGAATTGGCACAAGTGGCACTGTGCGACCTAATTGCTGGGCGTTCCCCCAACAGCTTGTAGATTCCAGACTGAGCCGGGGGGGGGGGGGGGGGGGAGAGAACCTGCTTGAAGTGTAATAAATTGCTTGCAGTGAAGTGGAGGGACACACAGAATGTTTTTTTTCTGTCCTCCATTCACGCAGATACGACAGACCAAATTACAACTGCGACTGGTGTTGAGAAGCCCCTCTGTGTCCAGGACTACAACTTTAACATGGCAGGGGTGGACTTTAACGACCAGATGATGGCATCGTACTTAATTGCCCCGAAGGCCAGATGCTGGTACAAAAAAGTGTCTGTATTCTTATTCCAATTGTCTCTGCTGAACGCTTATGTGCTATACAAAGCGTCACGAAGAAGTGGATCCTTCAAAAAATTCCAGGAAGCGATCATCACAGCCCTTCTGTATCCAGATGGTGCTGTGGCCCAAATTCACAATCCAGTTGCAGTGAGCCTACATATACCCATGGCATGTGTGAGCAATAAATTTAAGGGACAACTTTGTGTAAAAAAAAAAAAAAAAATTAAAAGGGGCCATTTGGGGGGGGGGGGGGGGGGGCGGTTGTGTTACCTTGGCATTTCATGGCCTCCAAAACTGTGATAGATACTGAGGAGTGAAATTGACAATTTACGGCCTTAAAAAGGCTGAAGGCAAGGATTGGTTTTTGGGGTCCTGTATTCGGCTAGACTGCCAAAAAGTCTCACACATGGGGTATCCCCCCTACTCAGGGGAAGCAGCAGAATGTACTTTCGGGGTGTAATTCCACATATACCCACGGCATGTGTGAGCAATATATCATTTCAATGACAACTTTTTTTTTTTTGTCATTTATCAAATACCTGTGACAAAAAATTAAATATTCAATGGGCTCAACATGCCACTCAGGAAATTCCTTGTGGTGTCTACTTTCCAGAAAGGAGTATTTTGGGGAGGGTTTTGTACTGACCTGCCATTTTAGCACTTGAAGAATTGATAGGCAGTCAGAAGGTAAAAGCTGCTTAAATTCCAGTATATAAACCATAGTTTGTAGACAGTATAACTTTTGCGCAAACCAATAAAAATACTCTTATTGAATTTTTTTTTTTATCAAAGACATGTAGCTAAATACATTTTGGCCTGAATCTATTACAAAAATTTAGTTTATTGGATATTTTTTTATAAGAAAAAAGTAGAAAATTTTTTTTTATTTTTTTTAATCAAAATTTTCACTCTTTTTTTCATATATATCGCAAAAAATAAAAACCGCAGAGGTGATCAAATACCCACAAAAGAAAGCTCTATTTGTGGCAAAAAAGGGCATATGTTTTGTTTGGGTACAGCATTGCATGCGCAATTACCAGTTAAAGTCACGCAGTGCCAAATTGCAAAAAATGGCCTGGTCATTAAGGGGGTAAAACCTTCCGGTCAAGAAATGGTTAAACTGAATGGGTTGTTTTACAAGGTGAAAATTTACAATCACTTTAACAGATTACCACACGCTTTTTTGTGGGTTTTTTTTTTTCCCCCATTTGCCGCAAAATAGTTTTTTTTTTCTTCTTTTTTTAATGAATTGGACCTTACCGCATTTGATAATTTATGCGAATGAGTACCATGATACCCTTACCGCATGCGGTGAAGTTTAGTAAATTGACCCCACAGACAGGAACAAAAACTAAAGAGTTCTAGCCTTCCCCCTACTCTAAAGAGAAGTATGTGTTTCTGTTTTTTTTGTTGATTTATACTTACCTAGATGGATGCAGCATCGGTCTGATGCTGGATCTGTCCCCCGGCGCCTCTACACTGAGAACCGAGCAATCGAACACCACTGATCTCTCTGTTCTCACAGATCCGTGAGCAGAGCCCTACTGACTTTCAGAAGCTCTATGCTCTGCCTCTCCTTGCTCACTGGGGCTCAGCGGCTCATTTACAGACTAAGCTGGGTGTTGGTCCAGGGATCTGGCGGATCCCCGCCTCGGTGGTCGTGATGGCGGGGTGCCTGGACCGACTTCTGTGACGTGGGCAGAGAGCAGACTTCAGCCTGCTCTCTGCTGAAAATGGGTCACCGGAGTGCAGAGCGATCTGCACTCCTGTGATTTATAGAAGTACAGCCAAACGAGCATTGGCTATACTTCTCCTTTTTAAAAAAAAAAACATTTTTATTCATTTGTGTTGCTGCTGGAGATATAGCGTCATTTCCAGGCTGGCTAAACCGTTATAATCAGAACAGTATGTGAAGGGAAATCACCTGGATACTGAAAGCCCCATATTTCCGTAAAAAACAAACAGGGCTGAAGTCCTTCCTTATACTATTTGAACTTCAAAGAATGGTAAATGTTTTGGATCAACGTACACAGTAGGAATGGGTTTCATCCTCTGTCAGGTCCAGGATGGGAGGATTTCCTATAATCTGTCTAGTTGGTTTATCTTTTCAGTCATTGCTGGACTCATTGGTCAATGCACTTTTTTTTGTATGCTGTTTGCACAAGTCTGTATATCTGGTTTGCTGTTTTGTAGCAGTTTAATTTATATGGTATTATAGCAATGACTTCCATGAAGCAGTCGTCCATATTTTGTAGCTGAAATTTTATTTCTAATTTGCCATTTTCTGTTTATTCTGGCAGGCTTGCCAATCAGCACCCCTGAAGTATGCAGCCAAGCCGCCTCGCAGCAGTCCACTAGAAGCGTCATACCTTGTACTGCACAGCAACAACATCCCCATCCTCACCAGGCACTTCCACCCACTCCTCAGCAACAATCCATGAATAACCACTTAATGTCACAGGTGAGTCACCAGACAGTGTCATCCAGTCCAACTTGCACATCCTGTCACTCTGCATACATCCACTCTATCCTTCACTTTAGTCTTTTAATAGGTTTGTTCTTTCTTTTCATGTTTATTTGATAGTCTCCATTTGTCTGCGGTTTGTATGATGCTTTTCTACCTTGCTTACTTTTGCCTGCATTCTTTCTTGTATTTATGTTGACCTGAGTTGAACAAGGCAAACCATACATGGTTTGAATCTCTGGCAGTTCAGCAGGAGATTCAAACCGTTTATGAGCAGGCTGTATATACTAAGTTGATCGAATAATCAACTTGGGTACAACCATCCTGCCGGATTCTCCTATGATTATCGCTAACAGCTACTATAGCCACTAGCGATAGTCACTATCTTCTTCCCGCTGGAAGCAGACCATTTCTCAGCAGGAGGGATTCCCCTGTTAGCACTGTCTGTGTTGATGGGGGAATCGTGAAAAATTTTTTCTTGCGAAATTCACTGTGTATGGCCTGTCTATGTGTACTGTGCGCCTTTAAATTACCTGAAGCTTAAAATGCTGCCTCAGTTATCCAAGGTTGATAACTTGCTTTCTTTGCTCTTTTCGTAACTTCCCCCGTCCGTTGCATACCCTCTATTTTGGTTGCACTCACATGCTTTAAAGAACTGCATCTAAAATTAATCTAGACCCCTTTGAAGGTAAAAAAAATGTAGTCAAATCGATTAAATTAGGTAAGATAAAATGAATGTAAACATACGGTTTCTGCCTGTCTGCCGGCTTAGTGGAGAATCTGTCTGCTGATCCCTGCTGAGCAGGTGCATGGCTTATGCAGAGCGGAAACACACAGCCTGCTCTCCTCTGAGCAGGCCGATGTAAACAGACCACCTTTCTGTTTACACCTGACAGCCATCAATTCTGATTCGCTAGAAGGATGGGGAACGGATCCCCATCTGTCCTATATTTATCGGATAGGATGTCGGCAGGAGTAAACACACATGTCTGCTTAAACTCGCCATTCCAAAGAGGACAATGGAGTATCTGATCGGGTCTGCTTAAAATACTAACTGTCAGACCCGGTCAGTGGTCTGCTTGTGTGAAAGGGTCCTTACAAAGGAAAAAAAAAAGTTCAAATTGCTTCAACATGTAAAAAATACTTACTGATTCTCAAGGTAATCTGATGATCAACAGTCTACAGTGGCATTACTTCTATATATTAAAAGCCAGTTTTTGACCTTTATTGGACATTATTCTATTGGACTGAGATCCCTAAGGCATTCTATTGGAAGGAGATCTGGTGACTGGGTCACAATCTACTGAGGCGTTTATAACTTATAACCTATGGTTGTCTCTTCTCGGCTCTTATTATAAACAATCCTTTCCTTAAGGGAAGATTGTTTAGCGCCGGTTCACACTACCGCGACGCTACTTCCCGGGGTGACCTCCGAGATCGCGGTGCGAGCAGCGCGCCGTGACCTCGGAGCGGCCGCCACGGACTTCATAACATTGAAGTCTATGGCGGTCGCCTCCTGGTCGCCCCAAAGAAGCTCCAGACCCTTTTTCTAGGTCAGAGCGACTTGTGTCGCTCCTATTAGAACGGGTTCGCAGCTTCCCTATGGGAGGCGACCTGTAAGGCGACCAGGTCGCCTCACAGGTCGCCTTAGTGTGAACGGGGGCTTAGGCTTAAAAAGTTATTTCAGCGTTTATTATTAAAATATAACTAAAGTCAAAACTTTTTTTCTAGTTTTGGATAGAGTGAAGAAGGTTTAGAACACCTGTTAGTTTTTATTGCTGTCTGTGTCTCCGTTTAGCAGATGCACGCTCTCTATTTAGCCTGTTTACCATCATCATTGCAAGTAAAGAAAATTCCAAATTTTGGGTTGTCCCCAGAAAAATAAAAAAGGGGAAATCTTCCAGGGACACTAGTTCTGGTAAACTGGAGGTCCCCAAGGGATTCCCTTAATTTGCATGGATTTCCTCTTACTTTCTGTTTGGTTTCTGGGACAGGAAGTGAAGAAAAATAACTTCAATGGGACACAGATGGCAAACAAAAAAAATGACCGGGATTATAACTAGGGATCGACCGATTATCGGCAAAGCCAATTTATCGAGGGCCAATATGCACTCTCACCGATATATCAGACTAGGCCCTGGAGGTTACCGATATTGGCGATATTTCGGGAAAATGCATGTACCGGAGTGATGCATTTACCCCTGTACCGGCATCCATAGCCGATGGTCGGCTGTCTTGTATTGACAACCGATGCGGCTGAGAAGCCGCTCGGCTGTCATTACAAGAAGCGGGAGGGGACAATCCCCCCTGCGGCTCGCCCGGGTCCCCTCGTCCCAATGGGAGACCCAGGCAACCAGCCTGCATGGCCGCCGAAGACCCGATCAAAGCCGCATTCGGCTCTGATCGGGTCTCTATGCAAAAAACCCGGATGTGATGTCATGAGTGACATCACTTCCGGGTACTGTCTGGCGCCAGATTAAAAAAGACCGCATTCAAAACTGCCAAACTTGGCGTTTTGCATGCTTTTAAGTGCAGAGGAGGGGTTTGGGGCTTAGACCTCCAGATCCCTCCACAAAAGTAACTGTCAACAAAAATTAAAACGTTTTTTTAAATGTACAAAAATATCGGTATCCGCAACGAAAAAACGATATTGGTCGATCACTAGTTATAACCTTCCCTTGCTCTATCCAAAATGAAAAATTGCCTATAGTTCTTTGTTAATACCTGTAATAAATAAGTGCTGAATAGGAGGGACTTTACCCTAATTACATGATTATTCACAGTGTTGTAACAAGTATTTTGCATCCTTTTATATAAAACAAAAGTTAGAGTACGCCTATGAACAGAATAGCCATATTCTGGGTACCAAGCTGCCTTTGATTAGTCCTCAAATTAGACTACAGACATCTACGATTAGTATCCTTGAAAATCTGTCTGTCCCAAATGATGAGAATGCTCAAGATTAAGATGATTTTATTCCTAATGGATATGTTCACAACTGACCACAGTGTTGTCGCTTGGGCATCAAGCTCAGAAAAGTCCATGAGATCCTTTGGGGCAGAATCGTACATTTTTTTGGCCTCAACGACTTTGATGGGAGTGCCTGAAAAATGCACGTTGCATGCCTTGCTAGTCTCTCGTGTAAGTGGGGGGGTCACATAAACAAAGTAGATGGGTACACAAACGGCAATAAACACCTGAAGGATGTTTTAACTCCTCTTCATTGGAAGCTGCTATAATCTGACACTTGGGAAAAGGATCCCTATTTAGGTGTTAGCTTTGTGAATTGAGCCTATCGCAGCCTATTAGTGTGATATCCTGGTCTGTTATGAAATGGTATCATACATGTGAGAGACATACATGATGTGGCATTCCTATCAAAAGATTGTAGCATTTCTAGCTAATGCAGGACTACTAGTGTGTATGTATCATTTAGAAGAATCCCATTTATTTGAACATACTAGTATGGTTCTAGTGGATTATTGAAGTGTTCACATGGAAAAAAATTAAATGTTTTCTTTCTGCTGCCTTTCTCATCGTGAGTGGTTAATGGGAATATGATTTTGAAATGATTTTCAAGTTTTTATTGCATAACAGTTATGACTCATTTGAAGCCTATATCAGTCCATGCTTCCAGAATCGGAGAATAAAACCAATTAAAACAGTGCTTTGCTTTAAATGTCTTTCTAAATATATAACTTGGAAATAAAATGCAGAACTAACATTATTTTCCTTTTTTTTTCTTTTCCTTTTTTTTTCTCCTTAACCCTTTCATAATATCCAACCACTGTTCCCCTTCCTCTCACATTGAATCATCCCACCTTTTTTTGTCCTGTTCTCTGCATGCTGCTGTGCTGGCACCAAGACCCTTCAGCCCTCTCCACAACCGGTCCAGTACTCCGCCAGCTCCTGCCCCCAAGTCCTTCTGCCAGTTTCACCTCCCCAGCAGTACAATCTGGTATATTCACTTAACTGTTCCCTCCTCCTATCTTATTGGATCTCTGCTTGTTTAAGGAGTTGGTAAACAGCTAGCAGTCCTTTCAAATGGATATATATATATATATATATAGGGACTGGGAGTATAGGTTATGTTGCTATCTCAATATTTAATTCCTTTAATTGTAGTTAGAGGTTTGGTTTTTAACTTTACGAAGAAAAAAAAAAATGAATATGGTTGCATGTACTTCATATTTAATATAGTGCAGAACTGTACTCACTTTAATGGCTTTTGCAGAGTATATTTTGGTATGAGGCACAGGCATTTGAAGCCTTGTGGGTTTACTAATAACCTATTTTACTTCAACTAAAGCTGACATTAAAGTACTAGACAGAACAACTTAAGAAACTCACACTTGTTTTAGATTCCCCACATCACCCCACTGCTGTGCCTATTATAAGGGTGTAATGCTCATGAATGTTGTAGTTTGAAGTGTGTTGTATATTGTGAACAATCCAGCAGAGTTGAGGCATTTTCCTTCTCATCCATTGAGCTGCATAGGAATTCCTAAATCTGTGTTCTACTAGGATAGATGTCTTTTGAACAGCTCTGCTATGTTGAGAATAAAGCTGGGACTTAAAAGTTGGACAGTTTAAGCTGTCAGTTCAACAGAAGACAGTCTAATGACCGGCTTCTGTCAAACATTCCCATACTGGGAAGCCAACATTTGATCAGCGTTTGCAGCCAATGGTTGCATCTCTGATTTGTGTATTCCGACAGGAGGAGTGTCCCTTCTAAAAGGATACAAATAGCACAGCAGGATAGATCCCTATATTCACATTGCTTGTGTGAATCTGTGACCTGTGATCAAAAAAAAAAACCTCAACGTGTATAACCTGCTTAACTAATTTTTGCAAGCACCCTTTTTTTCTTCAATCGAGACTTTTCTCTATATGCAGCTTTCTGGCACTGTCTTTCTCAGCCTGGCTTTTGAAGTACTGCATCTAAACCTTACTGGACTAAACCTGCTTGGTATAGTCTAGAGGTTACTTGGGCGCTGGGTTCCACACAGTGTTTTCAGACTCTGTTCTGGTGAAAGTTTAGCTGTGGAGCCCTTTCAACACTCACCGGCCACTTTATTAGGTACACCTTGCTAGTACCGGGTTGGACCTTCTTTTGCCTTAAGAACTTCCTTAATTCTGCCTGGTATAGTTTCAACAAGGTTTTGGAAACATTCCTCAGAGATTTTGGTCCATATATTGCCATAATAGCATTACGCAGTTGCTGCAGATTTGTCGGCTGCACATCCATGATGCCAGTCTCCTGTTCCACCACATCCCTAAGGCGTTCTATTGGAATGAGATCTGGTGACTGTGGAGGCCATTGGAGCACAGTGAACTCGTTGTCATGTTCAAGAAACCAATTTGAGATGATTTGAGCTTTGTGACATGGTGCATTATCCTGCTTGGAAGTATGCTTTTGAAGATGGGTATCTGTAGTTATAAAGGGATAGACATGGTCAGCAACAATACTTAGGTGGGCTGTGGCATTTAAATGATGCTCATTTGGTACTAAGGGGCCCAAAGTGTGCCAAGTAAATATCCCCCACACCATTACACCACCACCAGCCTGAACCGTTAATACAAGGCAGGCTGGATCCATGCTTTCATGCTTATGCCAAATTCTGACCCTACCATCTGAATGTTGCAGCTGAAATCAAGACTCATCAGACCAGGCAAAGTTTTTTTTTTTTTTTTTAAATCTTCTATTGTCCAATTTTGGTGAGCCTGTGCGAGTTGTTGCCTCACTTTCCTGTTCTTGGCTGACAGGAGTGGCCCCTGGTGTGGTCTGCTGCTGCTGTAGCCAGGCTGCTTCAAGGTGTTTTGCATTCAGAGATGGTATTCTGCATACCTTGGTTATAACGGGTTATTTGAGTTACTGTTGCCTTTCTATCATCTTGAACCATTCTGCCCATTCTCTGTGTATTCCTCCACACAACTACTGCTCACTGGATACTTTCTCTTTTGCTGACCATTCTATGTAAATCCTAAGAAAATCCCAGTAGATAGCAGTTTTTAAAATGCTCAGACCAGTCCGTCTGGCACTAACAACCATGCCACGACCAGTCACTTAAATCCATTTTTTATTCCCAGTTCGGATGCTCAGTTTGTACTTTAGCAAGACTTCTTTGCCACTTCTAGATACCTAAATGCATTGAATTGCTGCCATGTGATTGGCTGATTAGCAATTTGTGTTACCAAGCAAATTAAAGGTGTACCTAATAAAGTGGCCAGAGAATATAGGTTAATTTGGCAGTGTATGACATTAACCGGTCACTTACTATTCTGGTAGGGGACATGCCTTTCTTTAGGGGCCTGATCACACTACAATTTCTGCTTTCTAGATGCATTTTTGTATGCGTTCCAGTGCATTTTTTCTTCATCTCAATTAAGGACATGTGCATTTCAATGCATTTTTTTATGCATTTGGCCAGGTTTCAGATGCATTTCATAAAGAAAAAATGCAACGTCTTCTACTTTTGTTGATTGCACTGGAACACACCGCATTGGTGTTACCTGGTGCCACTGTAAAACACTGTCAATGTGTTTTTGATGCAGAAAAAATGCACCAGACTGCATGTGGTGTGAACCAGCCCTCGGAATCCTTTCTAGATATATGTTCCCGCTGGCAAGCCGTGTCTTTAATCTGATCCGAACTCTGACCTTACCGTCACTATCTCATAAATGGGATGCCAAGGTTGATCGCATGCTTATGAACTATAGTGGTAAATTTCAGCTGTTACTGTGTACTAGAAGCCTCCGGTCTCATTTCTTGTATGTCAGTGGAAATGTTTAGTGCCCTTTTTCTAGAGTGGTGGACTATGGAACCCTTTGTATTTGATCTGTATAGCCTTCGAGTGACAGAAGATATCATCGGGGATCCTATTGGTGGCAAGAGCAACCATCTGCCCTAGCTGTGAGTCTGATTTTTAGGCTGCTTCAAAGCCCTCTTTTTCTGTGTATTTGGAAATGTCCATTTTGCTTCTGCAGCCTCAAAGTCCTGGCTAAATCTTTGGCTCCCCATCCACCTGCAAATCCTGACACTCATGTCTGCCAAACTGAACAGATTTTTCTCCAGTTGTAGGGGTCATCTAACAGAAGCATTGGATGCTTTGGTGGCTCTGAAATTTAAACACCCTGATCTATGCCTTTCCTTTCCGAAAGTTCTTCCTTATTTGATTTTCAGGATTGAGAGGGAGAACATTCCAGTGATCTTTATTTCTCCAGACTGGGACAGGCAAATGTCAAAGACCTGACCCAATAAGACTCCTGGCAGATGCTTAATGGGTACTACCAAATCATCAGGATCTTCTGTCCCAAGGATTGGTTTGAAGTACCACCTCACAGTTGCTGGCTTTATTGACATGGATGTTGAAGCCCAGATTCTGATGGATTAGAGCAGGGGCGTCAAACTCTTATTTAATCATGGGCCACATCAGCAATATGGGCGTCCTCAAATTGCCTTTAGTATCTGTAAGACTAGATGTCCAGAGCACCCCCTCCCCCTTACATCAGATGCCAAGAGCCCCTCCCCCACTATCAAAAGTCAAGAGTCCCCCACCCTTCCTTGCATAACACATAGCTGGGAAGCAGATAGTGCATTGTCTGGAAGAGGGCTGAAGTCTTCTGAATGCTAGGACCAGGGGAGATGGAGATGAGGGGGTGCTGCAGCTGCACAGAAAGGAGCCAGGATCTGTAGGAGGAGTTCTGTCATTCTCTCTGCTGTCTACTGCTGAGAGAGGGGGTGGTGGAGATGCGGGGAGTGCTGCAGCTGCAGGTTAGGTGTGAGGGCCACATGAAATGACATGGAGGGCCACATTCGGCCCGCGGGCCTTGTGTTTGACATATGTGGACTAGAGCATCTGAGTGTGCGATTCTTACGACGACCGAGCATATGAAGTCTACTTCCTGCAAGATCTATCATCAGACATGGAAGGAACACTTAACTTGATGTGAGTCTCAGGGCTTCCACCCCAAGGGTTTCTTCTTGGAATAACATCTCTTTCCTGCAGCTAGGTTTGGACCAACGTCTAGCGCTCATTACTTTCAAGGGTTGTGTTTCTGGCCTTTCAAATCTGATTCACAGACCGTTGGCCTCTCACTCTTTTTATAGGTGCTCTGCCATGTAAATCCCTGTCCATTCCCCTGTGACTCTGTAGGGTCTGAATCTCATTTTCTCTGTGCTTCAGAAATTGTAATTAGAGGCAATTAGAATCTTTCCTCTTTCTGCACCCATAAGGTGGTGTGCCTTGTACACTGAACAAAATTATAAACACAACGCTTTTGTTTTTGTCACCAAGTTTCATAAGTTCTAATACTTTATTTCTCTTAAATATGCACAAATCTGTCTAATCTGTGTTAGTAAGCACTTCTCCTTTGCCGAGATAATCCATCCACCTCACAGATGTGGCCTATCAAGATGCTGATTAGACAGCATGAATATTGCACAGGTGTGCCTTAGGCTGGCCACAATAAAGGCCACTATAAAATAAGCAGTTTTACTGTATTGAGGTAGTCCGAAAACCAGTCGGTATCTGGTGTGACCACCATTTGCCTCACGCAGTGCAGCACATCTCCTTGGCATAGAGTTGATCAGGTTGTTGATTGTGGCCTGTGGAATGTTGGTCCACTTCTCTTCAATGGCTGTGCGAAGTTGCTTGATATTGGCAGGACCTGGAACACGCTGTCGTATATGCCGATCCAGAGCATCCCAAACATGCTAAATGGGTGACCTGTCTGGTGAGTATGCTGGACATGCAAGAACTGGGATGTTTTCAACTTCCAGGAATTGTGTACAGATCCTTGCAACATGGGGCCGTGCATTATAATGCTTCAACATGAGGGGATGGTCATGGATGGTCGTGGATGAATGGCACAGCAATGGGCCTCAGGATCTCATCACGGTATCACTGTACATTCAAAATTCAATCAATAAAATGCACCAGTGTTCGTTGTCCAGAACATACGCCTGCCCATACCATAACCCACCGCCACCATGGGCCACTTGATCCACAACGTTGACATCAGCAAACAGCTCACCCACACAACGCCGTACACGCTGTCTGCTATCTGCCCTGTACAGTGAAAACCGGGATTCATCCATGAAGAGAACACCTCTCCAAAGTGCCAGACGCCATTGAATTTGAGCATTTGCCACTCAAGTCGGTTATGACGACTAACTGCAGTCAGGTGGAGACCCAAATGAGGACGATAAGCACGCAGATGAGCTTCCCTGAGGCAATTTCTGACAGTTTGTGCATAAATTCTTTGCTTATGAAAACCCATTGCTGCAGCATCTGTCTGGGTGGCTGGTCTCAGACAATCTTGGAGGTGAAAATGCTGGATGTGGAGGTCCTGGGCTGGTGTGGTTACACATGACCTGCGGTTGTGAGGCCGGTTGAATGTACTGCCATATTCTCTAATGCGCCTTTGGAGACGGCTTATGTTGGAGAAATGAACATTCAATTCACGGGAAACCGCTCTGGTGGACATTCCTCCAGTCAGCATGCCAATTGCACGCTCCTTCAAAACTTGCAACATCTGTAGCATTGTGCTGTGATAAAACGGCACATTTTAGAGTGGCCTTTTATTGTGGTCAGCCTAATGCCTCGTACACACGCAACGATTATCGGCCGACCATTCGGCCGTCTTTTGTCCAGTGTTGTTGTGTTGGTTGAAATGTGCTCTAGACTGCACACAAATTTTCTCGGCCAACAAAAACCAACTTCAGAAGTGATGTCATGTGCTGGTTAACTTTCCGTGTGTTTTTTCTTCTCTGAGCATGCCCAGTCTTGCTCATCTGATTTTTGTCTGCCGATATCTGTACTGACTGACGGAAAATCGGCCGTTCTGTTGACGGCCAACAAAAATTTTATAGCCTGCACGCCAGATTTTGTTCGGCCGAAAAGTCTGAGTCGGTTGTCGAAAGCATCAGACTAACAAGCCGAAAATCGGCCGATCGGATATTGGCCGAAAATTCACGGCCAACTATCGATGCGTGTGTACGAGGCTTCAGTGCAATATTAATGCTGTCTAATCAGCATCTTGAAATGCCACACCTGTGAGGTGGATGGATTATCTCCATAAAGGAGAAGTGCTCACTAACAGGTTTAGACAGATTTGTGAACAATATTTTAGAGACATAGGCCTTTTGTGTACATAGAAAAAGTCTTAGATCTTTGAGTTCAGCTCATGAAAAAATGGGGGCAAAAACAAAAGTGCTGCATTTATAATTTTTTGTTCAGTGTAGTAACAGCGAGGAGGGTTCCTGAACTGTGACAGCCTTACCCTACAAGGAACCCTTTTTTCCTAAAGTAGTTTCTGCCCTTCACCCTCAACCAGGACATTGTTCTTCCTTCCATCCCAGGGTGCTACTTAGGCACAATTAACTTAAATGCTCTTGTTCCTTCCCGTTTGCATTTTCAAGGCCTAAGGTTTTAGTGGAAATGCTACCAAAAACTGAAAAAAATATTGAGCATGGGCCAGTGGATAAAAAGGTCTTATGCTGCTCACCAGCATTTTGCACTTTGTTGTGAAAGGAGGTATATGGAAATTGCACCAGTGAAACCAGATACCACTTCCCAACAGCTATACATTAGTTAGCTGCAGTTGAGAGTTATATGTAATGAATGTGCAATTATGACTCACTTTATAGCTTTCACTGAAGACAAATGTTTGAAAGCCGTATCGCACTCCTTTTGAAAGTCTGCTTAGCTAAATTGGTTTTGCCGAGTAAATCTCAACAAGCAGGGTTTCATTATTTTCTGTTTTTCATAATCTGTATCTGCTTGACTATCGTTCTATGAATAACTGTTATATTAATGGCTTAATACTAGTCTGTCTCTTTTAGCTGAATAAAATATGCTTTTTATGCCATTCAGTTTGCGCAGTGTCTTGACTTGGTCATATCAGGCTCTTTGTTTTCACAAGGTCGTTGTATGTGCAGAGCCTAATTATCTCCTTTACCTGTTTTTAATGACAGGCTGATGATTTGAACAGTCACTTTGGGCAGATGACTCTCAGTCGGCAGGGTTCATCCGAGGCTCCTGATCCTTCTACAGCCATCTACCAGTCACCTATTATTTCCCAGCATCCCCAGCAAGCTGGCTTCATCATGACATCTGGGGGACAAGCCATCCCTCCAACTGGCTACCCTTCCTCAGGGCACCCTTCCCCAACTCAGCAAGTCATGCCACCACAGGGATTCATGCAGCCTCCACAGCAAGTAGGTATTTTAATGAATCGTCATATGGTTGTAATATCTTAATGACCGATTGTGCTTACACCAACGTGTGTCCCACCATGTTGCAAAAATTAGAGCTTTGTGTGTTTTTGTTTTTTTTTTTAAGTTAATTAAAAATTTATTTTTTTCCCCAAAAATTGTGTTTGAAAAACCGCTGCGCAAATACGCTGTGACATAAAAAATTGCAGCGATCGCCATTTTATTACCTAGGGTGTCTGCTAAAAAAAAAAATATATATATATATATATATATATACAGTAAACCCCCGCTCCGTCGCGGTTCCGTTTTCGTGGTCCCGTTATATTGCGTTTTTTTTGTAATGTTATTTTACTATATAAATCATTAAAAATGAAATATTTTTGTGTTTTTCATAGCTCTTGCTATGTCTCTCAGTATATTTTATGTGTTTAAATGAGTTTCTATTGTTTTAAAAGTGTGTTTAAAGACCTTAAAATGCTTTTACACGTACAGTGACAGTAAAAAAAACATACTAAAATCAATCAAAAGGCAGCGCTAACAGGTAAATATAAATAGGTATATCCGTATATACTGTGATCAAAATATTAAAATACATATAAAGTATAAAATAAAGTGCATATTGTGATCAATAAATACAAAATTAATACATATTAAAGTGCAAGAATATATTGCAATCATGTGTCCATTGTGCGACCATATGCAAGGTGCAAAAAATATATATTAAGGTGCAGTCCAAAAAAAAGGTTTCCTTCAGAGGAACTAAAGTACTGGAAAGGTGCTCAGGTAATCCACATAAGTGCCCAGGTGCTCTCAGGAAGAAAAACCCCCTATGGGGATGCACTCACCAAATCAAGGATAAACACAAGCCTTAGGCAGACACAGTATCCCCTGAACGGATGGATGGATCCAATACAGCCTCTTATGAATAGCTTTCTTAATTACTCCTCTCCACTCTCTCCCCAACAGCATGTTTAAAAGAAGGGGAAGAAGCCAAACATAGTGAAGCCCGTAGGTATTTTATTGTAACAAATAAAAGAATAGTACTCACAAACATAAAGTTGTATTCAGCATTGGTTTGCAATCACTGTAGTTTACTCCACTTCCGCGTACGCTGCCTGCGTGCGTTCCACTGTGGTTTCAGGAAATGACGTCGTGATGCTCCGCTGCCCGGAAGTGCGTCGACGCGTTTCACCCGCCTACTTTGGGCGTTATCAAAGGTCTTTGATAACGCCCAAAGTAGGCGGGTGAAACGCGTCAACGCACTTCCGGGCAGCGGAGCATCACAACGTCATTTCCTGAAACCACCGTGGAACGCACGTCGGCAGCGTACGCGGAAGTGGAGTGACCTACAGTGATTGCAAACCAATGCTGAATACAACTTTGTTTGTGAGTACTATTCTTTTATTTGTTACAATAAAATACCTACGGGCTTATTGAAATCAAATGGTAAAAATAAGCATATAAAATCTGCCAAACCAGTCCCGGAGCTCCCAAATCTCCTTGAAGTGCTGTGGGATTCCCTGATGGTGAAGAAAGGGAAATTCCATAACATCAGATGGTGCCAAGTGGAGGAAAACGATCCTATGTGGCCCAATATGTCACTGTGGTGTTCACCGGCTGAACGGGTACTGTGTGCGGGGCGCTACACAGACCCAGAGTCGGGTTGTCCTCCGTTCGCCGGATCTTCCGCGGTGACCGGAAGTGATGCACGGATGACGTCACCGGAAGTGACAGTCAACAGATCAATGCCTTTAATCAGCCCAGCTTCCTATCGATCTGTTGACCGTCGCTTCCGGTGACGTCATCCATGCATCACTTCCGCTCACCGCGGAAGATCCGGTGAACGGAGGACAACCCGACTCTGGGTCTGTGTAGCGGCCGCACACAGTACCCATTCAGCCGGTGATCACCACAGTGACATATTGGGCCGCATAGGATTGTTTCCTCCACTTGGCACCATCTGATGTTATGGAATTTCCCTTTCTTCACCATCAGGGAATCCCACAGCACTTCAAGGAGATTCGGGAGCTCCGGGACTGGTTTGGCAGATTTTATATGCTTATTTTTACCATTTGATTTCAATAAATTGTTATGATCATCCAGAGACACTCTCCAGTTTGTCATCCATATAGCCAAGTTCTATACATATACCAGAGTGCGCCACCCTTCTTTTTTAGTAAAAACTGATAGACATACCCCAAGCGACTTACAGCTGGAATCGCAGCAAAAGGTGGCGCTAGTATTAACTTAAGGGGGCTGAATAATTTTGCACGCCCAATTTTTCAGTTTTTTATTTGTTAAAAAAGTTTGAAATATCCAATAAATTTTGTTCCACTTCATGATTGTGTCCCACTTGTTGTTGATTCTTCACAAAAAATTAGTTTTACATCTTTATGCTTGAAGCCTGAAATGTGGCAAAAAGTTGCAAAGTTCAAGGGGGCCGAATACTTTCGCAAGGCACTGTGTATGTATGTATGTATATGTATATGTATGTGTGTGTGTGTTATGTTTATCAGTATTTTTTGCTAGAAAATTACTTTTGTCTTTCGTTCATTGACAGACAACAGCGCTCCATATTCAGAACCAGGGGTTATAGCGCCCCCTGCAGGAGTAGGATACTAGGCAGAAAAAATACTCGGCTACACCTATGGGCAGTCATAGCTGGTATTCATCCCTCTCTCTGCTACAGGCCTTCAGTTTTTTTCTGCCTAGTCAGGATTAGGGACCTAGTTCCCTGCCAGGATCTTCGGTTCTAGCTATTTTTTCCTATTAAATGGCATTTTTTTTCTCCTGTTTTTTTTCCTGCAAGATCTACAATCAACTGCCCGGCTAGAGGACGGGCTGGATAGCTAGATCCAGTGGTTCCCCCCAGTCTGGCAAGCAAGCAAGCGCAGACAAGAGCCCTGTGCTGGGTCAGCGGCAACATACCTCCACTGGACGGGAACTGGCCTGCGAGTTAAACGCCTTGTGAGGTTGCATACGACCGGGCTCTGGCCCGAATCTCACTGTTCCTTCTGGCCAACAGCCCCTGCATTTCGATGGTGAGGGTTTCTGTCTGGAGTGATGGCCGTCTGGTTCCATGGTATCTTGAGTAAGATATCCTCTCTCTCCCCCTGGATTCAGTGTGGAGTGGATGCGGGCCCCCCCCAGGACGATTGACCTGCAGGTACCCCTATTCCCCCCCCCCAGGCCCCCCTCTGTGGTCCCTGTGGGCCTTCTTGGCACCCCCCAACTTGTGGGGTAGCGTGGTGGGTCAGTAGGTGGATGTGGGCTGGTGTGCTGCACTGTGCCGGCGGGTGGGGGGGTTGGGTGTTTATGCCGCCGGGGAACGAACTTCCCTGCTGGGGTGAGCGCTGACATTATTTGTGGTCCTGCAGCCCGGGTCCCCACTTTGGCTGTAGATTGTGGCCTGGGCTCAAGGGGGCTTTTCTGGGTCCCTAGGAGCCTCTTGGGCACCTCGTGTGCCTGCCATTTCTCTTTCGTTCATCATCAGACACAGCACGCCATAAATCATAGCTACTGGGTTATATTGCATCCTCCAGGAGTAGGACTGGGCAGAACAAAAAACACCTGGCTACGCCCATGGGCTGTCCTCAGCTGGCATGTAACCCCTCTCTCTGCTCTAGTTAATCAGTTTTAATCTGTCTAGTCAGGAGTAAGGACCTAGGCTCCCGGCTGGGATCTCTGGTCCTAGCAATGTTTTCTCCTTCCTTTTTTTTTTTTTCTCGGGAGATCTAAAATCATCTGCCGGGCAGGGCGACGGGCTGGGAAATCTAGATCCAGTGGTCCCCCTCAGCCCTGCAGTAAGTGAGCTCATGCATACCACAGCTATGCGCTAGGTCGGCTGCGACATAGCCTCACGGACAGAGGCTGACCTGCGAGATAAACGTCTCGTAGGGTCGCATACGACCGGGCGTGGGTGTCAGTCGCATCGGTTATTTGGCTGACAGCTCCCCTACTTTGGTGGCAAGGATTCTGTCTGGATCGTTACCTGTACCATGAAAGGTTAAGTACACCCCCCCCTCTCCCCTTTGGCCTTTTTCTTTTGGGGTGGACGTGGGTAGCCTCCAGGGACGGTTGGACGTGCTTGCAGGTTCCCCCCTCCCATCCCTAAATCCCTCCAGTGAGCGGAACTTCCCCGCTCCCTTTCCCCCCTCCCTTTCCTCCCTGTCTGGACCTGGAGTCTGGTGGGGTCCCAGGGCAAAGGATGCAGCGGAGACCCCTGGGGGCTTCCCCGCTATCCCCCACTCTGTAAGGGTCCTGGGATAGTGTACGTCCTGCCATGGTAGTCTGGAGGGGTCCCAGTGTAGGATACCCTTAGGTGCATGCCCTACTGTTTGCAGTGTGGGTACAGTGCAGGGGGGTCCCAGTGCAGAATGCGCAGCGGAGTCTCCCCTAATGTTTGTTCTACCTTCGGGGGGTGTCTTCGTGCACAGGGTGCAGTAAAGATCCTGGCAGCATGCTTCAGTATCTGTAGCTGATGGCAGCCATATTTCGTTAGTCTGGCTGGTCTCCAGCTGGTGACCATGTTTGTGCGGATTTAATTCCTGCAAAGGTGCAGGTGATGTCTGAACTACCTAAGGTGCCCCCTATACTTGTCCTGGGAATTAATTTACTTAGGTCTGGTTCTAATTCTGACCAGGGGGGTCCTTCCTCTGGACAAACTTCAGGAACCGCAGGCTGCTTTCACACAGATAGTTCTCGCTCCCATTTTGCATACAGGTTCTGAGTCTGGTGGTATCCACCTTCAATACATTTCTGTTTGCACGGTTTCCTACTTGCAGTTCCTTTTAGCAGGTTTGACTCCACAGGAGGTTCATGGCGAGATCACGGGTTCCTCTGGTAGATGCTGCAGGCGTCCAAGGGCCATGGTAAGGCCAATTTAATCCTCGGCTCAGGCTTCTTCTGCGGTTCCTGCAAGGAATCAAGAGCGAGGATCTTCCAATCAGTCTGGTGGCCAAAAACGTCCCTTGGGGGCTTCCTCCCAGAGAAGATCAGTTGTCCCAGGGGCTGATCTACCATGCTGCTTTACAGTAGCTGTTTTTAATGGCTTGGCTATTGAAAGCCAGGTACTGAGGGATAGAGGTCTGTCTGGATCAGTGATCCCTACTATGGTGAAGGCGAGGAAGTCGTCTTCCAGCAAGATATACGATTGTACATTTCTTGGTGTGAGTCGATTGGCGCTCATCCTTGATCCTTTTCTGTGGCTCAGATCTTAACCTTTCTTCAACAGGGCGTTGATCAGGAGTTGGCCTTGAGTACCATCAAGGGCCAGATGTCTGCACTGGCCATCTTCTTTCAGTGACCCCTAGTCACGCCTTCTTTAGTTCGTACCTTCATTTAGGGGGTTCGACGTGTGGGTCCACCTGTACAGTCTCTCTTGCTGCCATGGGATTTCAATTTAGAACTTTTGGTTCTCCAGAAACCTCCATTTGAGAATATTCCGAAGATTCCCTTGCCTACGTTATCCCAGAAGGTGACATTCTTGGTGGCTATTACCTCGGCCTGTAGGGTATTGGAATTGGCAGGATTATCCTGTTGCAGTCTCTTATTTAGTGGCCCTTATTCCCTGTCCATTATTCCTGCCCAAAGTTGTCTCTGACTTCCATTTGAATGAAAACATTGTATTGCCTTCCTTGTGTCCCTAGCTGGCTCATCCCAGGAAATTTGATTTGCATACCTTGGATGTGGTTCATGCGATTCGTGTGTATCTGGATCTTATACCAAAGCCCCACAAAGATCCAAGCAATGTGGCCAATAATAGGTTGATCTCTTTAATCAACCTGAAGTTATTTACAAAAATTTACGTGAATAGTTTGCTGACTTTTCTAGGTTGTTACACTCACTCTGATCAAGTGGGATTTCTTCATAGGCGAACGGCGAATCAAGTGCATCGGGCAACAGACCTCATTTCAATACTGCATTTCTCATGGGATTGTGGGTGCTAGACACGGGATGTTTCTCTTTTGTTCCTTGACGGACACCGCTTCTGATCTCCATAACTGTAGGGTTATATTGCCCCCTACATAGGATACTAGGCAGAAAAAGTCTGGCTACGCCCATCTCACTCCCTCTCTCTCCTATAGGTACTCAGTTTTTTTTTCTGCCTAGTCAAGAGTAAGGGCCTAGTTCCTTGTTGGATCCCTGGTCCTGGGAATTTTTTTTCCTGGATTTGTCCTGTGAGATCTACAATGATCCAGATTATCTAGATTATCCAGCTCGTCTAATCTAGATGCAGTGGTCACCCCAGTCTGGCCAGAGAGCATGCGCAGACCTCAGCTCAGTGCTAGGTTGGCCCCGACATAGCCCCGATGGACGGGGGCGGGGGGGGGGACTGGCCTGCCAGTTAAACGCCTCTTGAGGTCGCATACAACCGGGTCTCTGCCCAAGTTGTTCCTCTTGAGATTGTCCATGCTGTTCCACAATTTTTATTCTTAA
The DNA here is from genome assembly GCF_965119305.1 of Pelophylax lessonae. Classification (NCBI taxonomy): domain Eukaryota; kingdom Metazoa; phylum Chordata; class Amphibia; order Anura; family Ranidae; genus Pelophylax; species Pelophylax lessonae. The sequence goes on along the minus strand of NC_138769.1, from coordinate 574,044,353 downwards.
ATCCTCACAATTTTTTGATACTTTCTCTCTTCTCCATGCTTTGTGTGGCACAGACACACAACCGAAAGGTTGAGTCAATTTTTCAGCATTTTAACTGATTGTCGGTGTGATTTCTATATTGTCACCACCTGGAAATTGATGCAGGTGAGTTTAATTACGAATTACAGGAGCATCACATACTTGGAATTTAAATATTTGTTACAAATTTGAGAAGGTGCCAGTAATTTTGTCTAGTCCATTTTTGGAGTTTTGCGTGGAATGTCAGATTTGGCTTTTTGTTTGTTAGCATTTTTGTGAAAAATACCAATACAAATAAACATGAGAATGCCTAAATATTTGTAATTGCAACAGTTTTATGGGTGAAGTTGTGCATTATCTGACAAATGCAGGGGTGCCAATATTTTTGGTCACGACTGTATGAAAAGTCACTGTAAATAAAAGTAAGGAATATAGAAATGTAGTGATGAATAACGTTCAAGATGTATAAAAAATTGAGTCCAAAAATCATCATGAGTATCTTGGTGTATTCAAGAGCAACAATCCGTAACCCATGAAATTACGAATTGATCCGCCACTATATAAGAACCATACACGCTTACCAGAGCGAGTAGACTCTCATACACTAAGTATAGAGTCAAATAGGCTTATGTGATTCCAAACCACCGTTCAGTAGGCTAGACCTCCGCTCACAAGGTCAAACATTCGAACGTAGGTTCCATATATGACAAAATGCGTTGGGTGGAGCCTGTGCTCGTGACATTATCAAGTATTCAGACCTAGGAAGTGGCCTATATGATCCCCGGGATGGATGTTTTTGACAAGTGCTGTTGTTCTCCTGATTTAGTGAGTGTTTTATTACATTTTAATTAACATCTGGCGTTTTTACACTGTAGCCATGATTGATGTTTCCTTACATATGACAACTGAATTGGGGTGCTGACTTGTGACTGCCGTGAATGCCTTAATGGAACCTGCGTTGGAGTGTTTGACCCTGTGAGGGGAGGTCTAGCCTACTGAATGGTGGTTTGGAATCCCATCAGCCTGTTTCACCAAAAGGTTAAAAACTGCTGTAACTGCCTTTTTAAAAAAAATCTTTTTGTTTTCTACAGATTCAGGTCTCTTATTATCCCACGGGTCAGTACCCAAACTCTAGCCAGCAATACCGACCTCTCTCGCACCCAGCGGCCTACAATTCACAGCGCAATCAGCAGGTCACCCAGCCGCCTCAGCAACCTGGTGAGATGTACTTTAAACTGCTTTCCACAACTGAGCCTTGGGTTTTCTTTAATCATAGTGGGTATAATATGAATGTTCTCATATATTTCCCTTCCTTTTTCACCTCCACCCTTGTTTTTCCTTTTTGTGGGATTAGTTAATTTAAATTTTCCATTTGCATCAAAGAACGTTAAAGTTTTGCTCACCCCTAACTTGCAGATTTGGTCTTGTGGTTTGCTTGACTGTAATAAAAGGAAAAGCATGCAGTATTATTGATCTATTTTGCCTGTAGGATGAAGTCCATACACTCATTACATACATAACCCATCGTTTGATAATAATATCTCAGCACAGAAGTAACTAACACACCCTTGCTTTGTTTACAGTTTGCCATGTTTTGTTTTTTATATATCGCAGGTATGCAGTCCATAATTTCCAACCAGCCACCTGCTTACCAGGGAATGATGGGTGTCCAGCAGTCACAAAATCCTGCAATGCTTAATAACCAGAGGGCAAGTGTTGGAAATCAAATGCAAAGCATGATGGTGCAGTACACTCCACTCCCTTCATATCAGGTAATTGTACACAGATCTGTGTCAAGATTTTTTCCATTGTTAAAGCAGAGCTCAAGATAGATATTAAATCTATCTATAATTTTTTTTTTTTTCCCCCGAGTCTAAAAAGGACCGAACATGAGAAGTTAATAGAGTTTACATACTTTTTAATCAGTCAAAAATCAGCTTATAGCAGTGCAATCTATATAACTAAATAGAAAAATTTTTCTAGTTAGAAGTGTTTACAGTAAACCCTTGCTCTTTGTCCCAGGTTAATAAATCAGTTTGTGTTTGCCTTTCTGTAAGATGAGCTTTGCCTTTGAAACAGGTTCCAGTGGGAAACGAATCACAGGGAGTTGTGCCACAGAACTATCAGCAATCTGTACTTGTTCCCACCAATCAGACTGTGCAGGGAACTATGCCAACTGGAGGGATGCCAGTCTACTACAGTGTTATACCACCAGCACAACAGAATGGTTCTAGGTATGTCACTGTTTTTTGTTATAAATCAGGTCTTGTGTGGGAATAATCCATTTAGTAATTGGCATAATGCAGTATGATCATTTTTTAACTAGGATATGCTCTTTTTTAAGTTTTACGTTCAGGCCTTTAGGCACAAGAGGCTGCCGTAATTGTTCCTTTTTAGTTATCTACAACTCCATACCACTTCTGCGTTTTACTCTGCCGTGTGCCATTTTACATTAATCAGAGTTTCTATGAGCCTTTCTGATCATAACGATACTTACAACTCTAGAAGAGTATATAGCCTGCAAATCTAACGTATGTTATCAAAAATGTTTATAGCACTCAGAGAGGAGTCATAACAAATACAGCAGTTACATTTTTAATAATGGGGCTCCAGGATCCCATAAGTACTCTTTCTGTACTTGTGGATAAATTTGATTTCTTTCAAAGTCAATATACAGACACATGGACATCACTTTATCATTTTGTAGAAGTAAAAGCTAGATAAAGTACACTGTGAAAGGGGATTATAGGAGTCAGCTGATGTTGCTGTTACTTGTAGGTGAGCTGAGAGCATTGTAATGATTGCAGATAACTCTTGCATCCTTGTTCTGAAGACTTGAGCTTTGTCCGGAAATAAAATCAGTTTAATTATCATCTACTGCAAACTCTCTTGTATTGGCATTGACTTCATTTGCTTTCCCATAGCACTTCTGTGAGTTATCTTCCGCCTGGCTCTGAACAGTACCAGATGCCTCAGTCTCCTTCCCCCTGCAGTCCTCCGCAAATGCAACAGCAGTATTCAGGTAAAAAATATAAATAAATTGCCTTGACAACATAACATTAAGGGCAGGACATTTTTTACTCGTCGCCCATTTAAAAGTTAAAACCGAGTTCTAAAAAAAAAAAAAAGAAAAATTTCCCCAGAAGTTAAAACCGAGTTCTGCACCCTGGCCCTGGAAAAAAAATAGCACTTAAACCTTGCAGTGAGAGAGCCCCACTGCAGGGGTGACTTTAGATTTTCCCCAGATTTCAACTTTAACCCTTTTACCACTACTCTCGTGAGTACAAGGGTGCAGTCACAGCCTTTAGCTTGTGTTTACATTTTTCTGTGTAGTCTTAGCCTTTCAGTAAAAGAAATTTACATATTTCCTGTTTTTTTTATATATATATATATATATATATATATATATATATATATATATATATATATATATATATATTAGAGCTGCAAAATTAATCGTTAAAAAATTGTGATCTCGATTTACCCCCCTGACTATCTTAAAACTGCAAAAACTGCATGTCCTCGATTCTTACTGAGCCCTTTTCTGCTCACTCACAGCTGTAAAAAAAAAAAAAAAGTCTTCGGCAAATGTTTATTAACATTGTTAAAGCTGCTAGATAAGTATAAACAAAATGCTTTACAATGTATCTTTTCGTTCTTTAGATCAAAGGAATGAACTTCCGGCTGTAAGGCTCCGTTCACATGTTAGCGTATGGATCACGGGCAGAACCGCCGCGGTTCCGTCCGCGATCCGGAGATTATTGCAAATAGCGGGACGCCTGTGCGTTGCCCGTTGATTTGCAATAGACCCCCAAACGCTAAGCGATGTTGCCGCGATTTCCGCCTGCCGAATCGCGGTAACATCGCGCAAAAAAAAAACGCGGGACGCAATACGATCCAAAGAAGCTCTTGTACTTTTTTGGTCGTAATGCGTCCCGCAATTTTTTTTTGCGCGATGTTACCGCGATTCGGCATGCGGAAATCGCGGCAACATCGCTCAGCGTTTGGGGGTCTATTGCAAATCAACGGGCAACGCACAGGCGTTCCGCGATTTGCAATAATCTCCGGATCGCGGGCGGAACCGCGGCGGTTCTGCCCGTGATCCATACGCTAACATGTGAACGGAGCCTAAGGGAGAGCAGTTTAACCTCTTAAAGTATTTTTTGCTAGAAAATTACTTAGAACCCCCAAACATTATATATATTTTTTTAACAGAGACTCTAGAGAATAAAATGGCGATCATTGCAATCTTTTATGTCACACGGTATTTGTGCAGAAGTCTTTCAAACACAGTTTTTTGGGGAAAAAATACAAGTTAGCCCAATTGTTTTTTTATATAATGTAAAAGATGATGTTGAGCAGAGAATCATGAGAGAATCGTGATCTTTATTCTAAGCAAAAAAATCGTGATTCTCATTTTAGCCAGAATCGTGCAGCTCTAATATATATATAATATATATATGTAAATATAAAGGTGAGACTGTAGAGTAAACAGATATATCAAGCCTTAAAATTGTATGCTTGCAAAACAGTAAAAATGTACAATACCCGATATTGTCCACAGGAACCGCTAGAGCTTCTCTGTTTGGACTTGAAGTCATTGTAAATGCAAAAGGTTTTTTATCTTATTGCATTCTATACATTAAGAAAAAAGCCTTCTGTGTGCAGCAGCCTCCTCCAGCCGCCCTAATAATTACTTGAGCCCCAGCTAGATCCAGCGATGACGCAGCAGTGTCTCGGCTGGTCGGGACTCCCCTTCTCATTGGCGGAGACAGCAGCGCGGTGCCATTGGCTCCCGCTGCTGTCAATCAATGGGGGCAGGCTGCGGCTCTGTGTCTGAATAGACGCTCAGATCTGTGACTCGGCTCGGGTGCCCCCATAGCAAGCTGCTTGCTGTGCGGGCACTCTGCAGGAGGGAGGGGCCAGGAGCGCCTGTGAGGGAACGGAGAAGAGGAGGATCCAGGCTGCTCTGTGCAAAACCATTTCAGAGCAGATAAGTAAAACTGTTTTCATTTTAAACTAAAAAAAAAAAAAAAAAGACTTTATAATCACTTTAAGCAGTAAATGATGACCCTAGATGAATTATTTTCTCTTTAGTTTGTGCAGTGTTGTATATGTATGCATTGCGCAGTTGATTTATTTTTATTTTTTTTAAAGATATTTTTATTGAATTTTGCAAACAAACATACAAAGAAACTGACAATACAAACCTTCTTAGCAAAGAAGGAAAACAGACATTATACAGTTAAGCAGTACTACGAACACTGGTACTCCCCGGTCAACCCACCCCCCAAGACATACAGTATATGAAGAATAACAGCAGCACATAATAGGCAATAAACATAGGTCAATGACAAAGAAAGTATATACCATATACGGAACGCCAGCAGTGGTCCCTCATGGAGCAGCAGAGATGGGATCCAGAGCCAGTGAAGTTGGAGGAGGCAAGGTGAGTGGACTGGATATCCAACCATGCCATATTTTTTCAAACAAGTGTGGGGGACCTCTCAATTCAAAGATGAGTTTATAAAGGGGGAGACAATTGTTAACTAACTGAAGCCAAACAGTAACCGTGGGCCCCGCAAAACCCTTCCAGCTCAGAAGTATTGCCTTTTTAGCATAGAAATACAGGATACGGAACAGGCGTTTGGTGGGACTGGCAACCGGTAGTTCCCCGAACACACCCAACAGGCAATTTTTCGGATGCAGGACATTAGGGAGACCGAGGACAGAAATTAGTCAACTTCAGTCCAAAATTTAGCCACCACTGGACAGGACCAAAAACAATGAAAAAAGTCAGCCGGCAGACCGCAACCCCGAAAACAATCGGGTGCGGCGCAGGCCGAACTTATGTAGCCGTCCAGGGGTAAAATAACTCTGATGAAACACCTTGAGTTGAATCAGACGTTTATTGGAGGCTATAACTGATTTGTGGTAAGTAGCAGAGAATTCAGTCCAGTCATCGTCACTAAAGTCAATACCCATATCAACCCAACGTGCCTGTGCTCTTGCAAATCTAGGATTAGAATAAGTCAGAAAGGAGTAGTATTGGGAGATTAGCTTTGTAGTGCCTTGGTCTCTAAGCAGCTTTTCAAGGGCAGACATGCTTAAGGGGGTCGTGAGGGAGGTAAACTGAGTTCGCAAAGCATGCCTGACCTGGACATAATAGAACCAGGCCGAGGCAGGCAGCCCAAACTCCCCTCGAAGTTGCCGGAAGGACTTGAACCCCTGTGCAGTGTATAAATGGTTAAGATATTTAATACCCTTAGCTATCCAGAACTGGTAACGGGGGTAGGACAGCAATTCAGGGAGCTCGGGATTGCACCAGAGCGGGTTATTAGGGGGTGAGGTCCAGGCATCCATAGGAAGCCGCTGTATCACCCTTTTAAAGAGGGACAGGGTGGTTTGAAGCATAAAGGCACCCGGGACCGAGGGGACGCGCCACCGATACACTATATTGTGAAGAGATTCAAGTGAGGCGACAATGGCAGCCTCGGTAGTAGTGCAGGCATTATGTGAGGAGGGATACAACCAGTCATGGACCACCACCAGTTGAGATGCAAGGTAGTAGCAGTAGAAATTGGGGAAGGCCAAGCTGGCCAGGTGCGTAGGTAACCTTGAGAGTGTCTAAAGCTATCCTGGGGGGCTTGTTATGCCATAGGAATACTAACAAAAGGGTGTCTATCCGCCTAAAGAGGGATTTAGGGACTTTGCAAGGGGCATTGGCCAAAACATACTGTATTTTTCTGGCGTATAAGACTACTTTTGAACCTCAAAAAAATCCCCCAAAAATGGGGGGTCGTCTTATACACCAAGTATAATATCTCCAAGGTAACCTAAGTATTACCGGTAGATGAAAATTAGGGGGGTCGTCTTATACGCCGGAAAATACGGTATAAAATTTTTGGGAGGAAAATCATTTTAATCATATTAACTCGCCCAACCAAATTTAAAGGAAGGTACATCCACTGAGAGGCACGTTGTTGGAGGAGATGACCTGGAGTTTAGAACCTGGATAAATCACTGATTCAGTCGCCGGATCCAAAGGAAAAAGAGTGGATTTGGACCAATTAATGCGAAAGCCCGAAAAGTCCCTGAAGTTCTCCATCTCCCTGAGGAGGGCGCACAAAGAGTCAGAGGGATCCGCCAAGTAGACGAGCGTATCGTCAGCATAAAGGGATATCTTCTCTTCAATGGGACCAACAGTCAGACCCCTGATATCCGGAGCATCACGTATCCGAACAGCCAGGGGTTCAATGGCCAGGGCAAATAAAAGTGGGGATAAAGGACACCCCTGCCTCGTGCCTCTAGAAATCTAGAACCTCGGGAGATCGCAGCATTCACCCTGACCCTGGCGACAGGAGCAGTATACAGAAGCCTAATCCAGGCAATCATACGGGGACCGAACCCATACTTCTGCAAAACCTTAAATAGGGCCATTCTACACTATCAAACGCCTTGCAGGTGTCTAGGGAAGCAATGGCTCGGGTTGAGGAATTGGGATGTGGGTAGTGTAAGTTATGAAACAACCTGCGGATATTCATACGAGTGGACCGGCCGGGGATAAAACCTCCCTTATCATCCTGCACTAAAGAAGGGATAATCTTTTTTTAAACGGTTGGCCAACACTTTAGCTAGTATTTTCACATCTACATTGATTAACGATATGGGCCTGTAGGAATCACAGTTTAGGGGGTCCTTATGGGGTTTAAGGAGGAGAACAATCAGGGCCTCAAGCATCCATGGGGGAAGCACACCAGCCGCCAGAGTGGCCTCAAAAGTGCGCTGGAGGTGGGGGCTGAGAAGGTGTTTAAATGTATGATACCATTCGGGGGGGAACCCGTCAGGGCCAGGGGTTTTATGCTTGGGCATCTGACCGATTGCAAACTCTATCTCATCTATCCTAAGTGGGGACTCAAGGTCGTCACTATCCTGAGCCGTCAAAGTAGGGAGAGTAACGTCAGAGAGGTATAGAGCCAGAGAGGCTTCGTCATAGTGGGGGGTGGAGGTATAGAGGTCCGTAAAGGAGACAAATGCATCCAGGATGGCTGGAGGAGCGTCTACCACCTCTGCCGGGGAAAGACGAATCCGCGGAATAGAGGTGGGAGAAGACTCCGGGCGAGCCAAATAGGCCAGCAGATGCCCTGCCTTATTTCCATGTTCAAATAGCTTTTGAGAAGTATATAGCATACGTTTCTGGGTAAGATGCAGGAGGCGGAGCTCGTAGCTCCTACGGGCCTGAAGCCATTCAGCATGTGTATGTAGAGAGGGTTGAGTCATATAAGCCCCTTCAGCCTGCACCAAGGCAGGCTCAAGCTCCTCAGTGCAAATTTTATTATTCTTACGAAGAATACCAGTGATGGACATAAAGGTATCCCGGGCAGAGGGTTTGAATGCCTCCCACACCGTTAGGGAGTCTGCAGTCAACAGGTTTGTGTCCCAGTACTCCGAGACACCGTTAGAGCACGCCTCCAGAACCGTTGGATCAGTTAACCAATGAGCATTAAGACGCCATAGGGATGGGCCGGAGGCCGGAAAAATGGAGAGTTCCACTACCACTGAGGCATGATCCGAGATCCCTCGGGGGAGGATGGATGCCCCAGTGACGAGCGGAAGGGTGTGCAAAAACCATATCAATACGAGACATAAATTTAAAGGAATCAGTGACACGTATACTGCCTAATGTCTGGATGTTTCCAGCGCCACACATCCATCAAACCATATACTAGTATCCAGTCCAGAAGGGACTGGAAAATACGCCCTCTCCCCGTAAGCGGTCCATGACGGGGTCCACCACAGCATTAAAGTTCTGGGCACCGGTCCTCAGGAAGGATGTGCTGGAATTGGAAAGAGTCCAGAGAAGGGCAACAAAAATAATTAGGGGAATGGAGGACATCAGCTATGAGGAAAGACTACAAGCACTGAACTTATTCTCTCTGGAGAAGAGACGATTGAGGGGGGATATGATATCAATGTACAAATACTGTACTGGCGACCCTAGCATAAGGAACAAACTATTCAGAGAGAGGAGATACAATAAGACACGTGGCCATTCACTAAAACTAGAGGAAAGGCGGTTTAACCGTAATGCGTAAGGGGTTCTTCACTATAAGAGCGGTAAGGATGTGGAATTCTCTTCCACAAGCAGTCGTATCAGCTGGGAGCATTGATAGTTTCAAAAAACTATTAGATGGGCACCTTGGAGACAACAACATACAGGGGTATAAGATGTACAGTTAAAAGCAAACACACACACATCATAGGTTGAACTGGATGGACTGATGTCTTTTTTCAACCTCACTAACTATGTAACTATGTAACATAGAGGACATGACCCAATGGAGAATCCAGTACATAGGAGGTAACTTTGGAGAATTTCTGCCGAGAATGGTGGGGGAATATAAAGATTAACCAAATGGAGGAACGTACGGCCAATCTGTAGGGAGATGAGGACAAATCTGACCTCGGGGTCCGTCCTTATGCGAAGCACCTCAGCTGAGAGGGACCTAGCAACAAGGACCGAGACCCCCCTGGAGTAGGAAGTATGAAAGGCATGATAGGAACGAGCTATCCAAGGTGTTTAGGTGCCACAAGATGGGTTTCTTGGAGACAGACAATATGAGGCTTATGGTGTTTGAGGAAGGAGAAGACCAGGAGAGTTTAAACCCCTGACATTCCATGAAATAACCTTCAAAGGAGTACACATATTGACATTGACCATGAAATGAATATAGGCGTCTGCCAGCCGCTAAGCTGCTGACACCAAAAGGGGAAGCAGCACAACGGGGGGTGGCACAAGGGGAGCACCAGGAGACCCAAGGGAGTGAAAAAAACCAAACAGGGCGAAGCACCAACAGAAACAAACCCACCCCACCCCGCTCTACCATCCCAACCATAGAGAGCTTAGGATCCCAAACAAACAACCAATAGTCAGTATCCTTATGATGCGAACATCAACCTAGAAGAGGGCAAAAAAAAAAAAAAACCAAAAGAAGGGAAAGCAGGACCAAAAAAAGTACCTGCCGCAGGGGAAAAAAAGGGAGCAGAAAAAAAAGGGAAACTCCCCCCCCCCCCCCCCCCCCCCCGAACAACACACAAACGCCTACAGCATTCCTCTATAGAAATAGGGAGACCGCCGTCTCGACACAGAAATCCAGTAGAGACACCCAGGGAGCAGGAAAGGGTTGCCCAGCAGCATGGAGGATGGAGAACACTGGGCTGCCCTTCCAGGAAGCCCGTGTCCAAATGTAGAACGTGACTGGTAGGACAGAAAGTACCGTTTGACAGGATAGGCCTCCGGAAGGGTCCAGTGAGGCACTGTGTGAAACGGGTAGAGCAGTATGTAAGTACTCGGAGTCCATCAGTACAGAAGGGGTACATCACGGTCAGCGATGCCTAGGCCTTTGATAGCCCCCAAAGGTGTCATGCAGCCAGGTAGATGCTTCCCCAGGAGAGTTGAAGACTATGGATTTATGGGCATGGATAACTTTAAGCTTGGCTGGAAACAACATGGAGTAGGGGACCTCTTAATTGCGTAGTCTAGCCTTGACAGATGCAAAGGAGGCCCTCTGTTTCTGGACATCCGCCGAGAAGTCAGGGAAAACCTGGATGGTCTGACCGTTAAATTGTAGTGCATCCTTCAGACGGGCTGCACGCAGTATGGCCACTTTGTCTTGAAAATTAAGGATACGAGCAATGATGGAGCGCGGACGTGCACCCACAGGAGGGCGGCAAGGAGGAGTACGGTGTGCCCGCTCAATAGCAAAGGAACTAGGAAGGACATTTGAGCCCAACGTAGTTTGCAGCCAGGACAATAAAAAGCTTTCAGGCATGGAGCCCTCAGAACTTTCAGGGAACCCCGCAAAACTCAGGTTGTTGTGGCGTGATCTATTTTCTAAATCATCAAGTTTGGTGCGCAGCGCCACAAGTTCACTGGAAGTTTCCTTCACAGTAATAGAGAATGGGGTTACAGTATCCTCAATAGTGCTAATACGTTCTTCAGTGGCCCCCACTCTCTCCCTCATATTCTGCACATCATGTTTCAGCAAAGAAAAGTCAATATGAATGGTTTCAATGCGGGCTTTAAGGGAGGCCTTGCAGTCTTGAATGGCCGACATAATTTGTCCCAGGGTAGGTTCAACAATGTGCTCACCTTGTTCATCTGGCGGTGGAAAGGCATCCCCCTCACTAGCAGGTGAAGCGGGGCGAAGATCGGGAAGACCGGGGGCTGTGGAGGAGAAGAAATCCTCCTGTGAAGTGGAGATAGGCAGAGGGGCCGTGCTGGCTGAGGAGGAGCGGAGGTCGCCGGTGCCATTTTGGCTGAGGAACCGATCCATCGTTCCGGTCGATGGCACGGCTTTCTGGGGGCCAATCTTTATCATGGTCGGGCAGCGAATGGTCCCGGAGTCCGGAGGAATCGATCAGGGTAGGTATCACGGCCATTGGTGCAGGATAGCATGTAGGATGGTAAGAGGAAGCGAGGAGCTCAGACTTTAGTGTGCTGCTCGGTCCACCATCAAGCCACGCCCCCCGCGCAGTTGATTTTTACATATGTGTATTCCATACACACATGTTTATGCGTGGTGCTTTTACTTTTTTTAAAGTATTTAATTTTTCTTTTTCTTCTTCTTTATTTATTTTTTTCTAGTTTATTGCTGTCACATGGAAACTGGCAAACCTTCCATGTGATGGCATACATACACTAAAAGGTACTCTTTATGGAAGCAGTCCATGTGATGGCATATTTAGACTGACAGGTACTCTTTATAACAGCAGTCAGGGGTCTGGATATGCAGCCCAAAGATGAATCAAAGTTGAATTAAAAAAATTGACTCCATGTGGATAGAGAAATCCTTGTAGATGGGGAAATCCTCCCCACTGAGCTATTGTATTCTGACAGTGAAGAGACATCCCCTCTGTCAGAATATACTGATCAACGTTTCTGGCTATAGCCTGCATCACAAATCAAGCAGGGAAAATACAACAGGACAGTTGTACAGAAGTCTTTTTACCCAACTACACTTGTACAACCTCCATGCCCATACATGGATAGAAGTTTGCCTAATCCCCGCTGAACCAGCTGATTTTCGATCCATGCATTGTCTTTATATTCCTAATGGCTCTTCTGCACTCCATTTAAGCAATTTGAATACAAACTGTCATCGATCTGCAGTTTTCCAGCCAGAACAATTATCTGACCGCTTGGAACTTGGAATAGCTCAGAGCTGAGTGCTTCTGGGTTAATTACAGGGAGACCGGAACACTAATGTTTCTCAACTCCCCTCTGCTCTCCATCTTAACACTGACCATGAATGTCCTGGGCCTCCTGAGGGTAAAGGTGAGCCTGGGACACATACTTATTGAACTGAATCACCTCTGTTTGAAAGCCTGAAGCAGACTCTTTGTAACGTTAATGTTAATATGCTGTAACTGGTGAGCCATAATGTGTTGGCAGTTAAGAGTTCACCTGATCGCACACACAGGGGCATCATGAAAATGTGTCATCTGTTTTAAAGAGTTTAAACCACCTTGTTTCCTGGAAAAAAAAAAAAAAATGCTAGCTTCATATTTCCATAAACTACTGTGTGACTGGTGAGAGATAGCAATCTGCTGTCACGAAGTCTGTCAAAACATTTGACTCATCTTATGTACAGATACCTAAAAATAAGCAAGGAATATGTGAAATGAAGAATTTGTTAGCCATCCATCTGTTTTATAGACCGGAATACTTACTGAAAGAACATGCACACTAAGACATTTGCTTCTCTATCTGGAACATCTATTTGCATGTCTGTTCTATATTAATATGTTTAAATATAGGTAGAGCTGAATGTACTTTTCTTAGCAATTTTCCACACATTTTGCTTTTTTTGACATACCAGAATTCCTTCTCGGGTAACCGTGTATTGTTATTACAGGTGTCAATCCTTCAAGCCTGGGTGTGGTGGTAATGCAGCTGAATGTACCCAATGGCCCACAGGCAACATCGCAGAACCCACCAGTAGTCCAGTGGAACCATTGCAAATATTTTAGTGTTGACCAAAGGGGTCAGAAACCTGAGCATCTGTATGCTGCAGATGCCAGCACTCAGGTAGGAAGAAAAACGGGCACAGCATTTTATTGTAACCTGCAACCAAGTAGGAAAATGCCATCTAATTTCTATATAACGTGTGTCCTTTAACCATTTTGGCTCTAGAGCTATTTTTTCATTTTTGCACACATGTAAAAATCTTAATGTTGGCAATAAATTTACCTAAAACGCCAGAGCATTATATATTTTCTAAAAACAGGGACCCTGTCGAATAAAAAGATGATGGTTGCAAATTTTTATGTCGCATGTTTGCACATTTGTTTAATAAACACAACTTTTAAAGGAAAAATATAATACATTGAGTTTTAGTGCAAACACACAAACAATATAATACCCATTTTCTGGTAAAATATAAAAAATGGTTGCATCGAGTAAATGATTACCAAACATTACATATTAACCGCTTGCCGACTGCCGCAAGTACATATACTGCGGCGGTCAGCACTCACAGGCAGAGTGACGTATCGGTACATCACTAGCCTGTGAGGCTCTGGGGAGCGAGCGCGCACCGCCGGCGGTGCGCTCCCGCCCGGTCACTCTGCGATCGTCGGGGGAGAGGGAGAAAGGCAGGCAGGCTGTGTAAACAAGCCGCCTGTCATTCTCCCCTGTGTAGAAACACTGATCATACGGTTCTACTATGTAGGACCGTTGATCATTGTTCCTACAGCTCTAGCCACAGCCAATCACAGTTAGAATCACGCCCCTAGGGACACACACAGCCCCTCCCTCTCAAATAAAGTTAACCCCTTCACTGCCAGTGTAATATTACAGCAATAGTGCATATGTATAGCACTGATTACTGTAGAAATGTCACTGGTAACCCCAAAAGTGTCAAAAATGTCAGTCAAGGGTCCGATCTGTCCGCCCCAATGTCGCAGTACCGCAAAAAAAATCGCAGATCGCCGCCATTACACGTTAAAAAAAAACAACAAAAATGACAATCCCTTTGTTAGTAAACGCGATAACTTTTGCGAAAACCAATCAAAATACGCTTTTTGCCTTTTTTTTTTTTTTTACCAAACCTAGGTAGCATAAAACAAATTGGCCAAAAATGTTAAAAAATTTTTAATTTTTACTTTTTTTTTTTTTTTGGGGGGAATTTCATATAAAAAAATGTGAAAAATATTGTTATTTTTGCAAAATTGACGCTCTTTTTTTGTTTATAGCGCATGATCAAAAAATCGCACAGGTGATCAAATACCAGCAAAAGAAAGCTCTGTTTGTGGGAAAAAAAGGACGTCAAATTCGTTTAGGTACAGCGTCGCACGACCGCGCAGTTGTCCATTAAAGTCACGCAGTGCCGAATCGCAAAATACCCCCTGGTCTTTTAGCAGCCAAATCCTCCGGGGCTTAAGTGGTTAATTAAACATTACATACTTAATATTGCATGTGCCTGTGATATCGTATAAAACTACGTTACCCACTTTTAGTTGGAAGCCAGGAGGCGGCTTTAAAAACTGAGAACAGTAGCAGCCATCAGCTTGCTTTTAACCATTCACTCTGTGGATGTACGTGGTACATCTGAGCTGAAGTCGTTAAGCTGCCTGGCTACTATTTAACATGCTGATGCTTTGGCTTGAATACTTATTTATATGATGGCCACAATTGTCCTATTAATTCGATTAATCTCTGGCCAGTAGTTGCTCAGCTCGAAATGAATTATTGAGATATTTATATCTGGGTGTAGAATAGATCCTTTTACAATGGTGCCTGCCTGCATGGGTGCTGATAGTGTGACTCTACTAAGTCATGTTGTAGTGCTAATTTTGTCAGAAGCTTGGTATTCTTGTTGAAATATTGTTGGATTGTGAAAAAAGGAAATCCTACACAAATGTATTAACCACTTACGACCGCAATATGTGTATATATGTGTACATATGTTGTGGTTTGTAAAAGGTTTACTGGGGTTAAAAATTAAGTCAGCAGTTACACATACTGTAGCTGCTGACTTTTAATATTAGGAAACTTATCTGTCCTGGAGTCAAGCGATGTTGGCACCGCAGCCAATGTTTCCATCGGCTGTCAGGTGCTGCCGCCGCCATAGCCAGTAAGGGAACTCGGCAGTGAAGCCTTGAGGCTTTAGGGGCCAGTAAGGGAACTCGGCAGTGAAGCCTTGAGGCTTTAGGGGCAAGTCCCTACTGCGCATGCGCGAAGCGCGCTGCACATTCGGATTGGCTCGGCAGCAGGGGAAGGAGGATGAGGCCAAACTTCCGAGCGACAGTGCCGTCTCTTTCGGGAGTGGGGAAGAGTACCTGTCAAAAACAGGTACCCCCTCCCCCCCCCCCCCCCGAAAGGTGCCAAATGTGGCACCGGAGGGGGGAGGAAGCAAATTAGCGGAAGTTCCACCTTTGAGTGGATCTCCGCTTTTAGCTGGTTGGGGTGCTGTTCAGACCAAAGTGTTTTCCTAAATCAGGTAGCAGTAATTTTAGGTCTATCAATGCCTGAAAGGAATTAAAAAACATTCTGCCTTTACATCTTAATGCATTAGGAAAAAAAGCCGTGTGTGTAGCAGCACCCCTAATACTTACCTGAGACCCCTCTTTGTCCAGCAATGTCCATGAGTCCCTTGGCCGTCCGGGACTTTCACTTCTGATTGGCTGCGACACAGCCACGATGCCGTTGGCTCCTGTGGCTGTTAAAGTCAGCCAATCAGGAGAGAGAGGGGGCGGGGCAGAACGACAGCTTTGTGTCTGAATGGACGCATGGAGCTGCAGCTCTCTAATAGCAAGCTCCTTACTGTGGGGGCACTCAACAGGAGGGAGGGGCCAGTAGCAGTGAAGAGAGACTCGAGAAGAGGAGGATCCAGGCTGCTCTGTGCAAATCCAACAGGTAAGTATAGCATGTTTGTTTTCTGTTTTTTAAAAAAATCAATCACTTTAAGACTTCTTTAATTACTATAGCCAGTGTTAAAAATAGAAACATGGTAATATACATGAATTATTTTTTTATCAGGCCAGTAATCTTATGAACAGCCCTATTACATCGCCAGCACAGTCACCAACGCCTTCTCCGGGCTCTAACATGAACAGTGTCTGCACTGGACTTTCACCACTATCTGTCATTCCTCAGTTTAACCGACCTGTTGGACCTTCACAAGGTATATTTCATAACTGTCACCTTAACTGTATTGTGACCAACATATATGTAAAAAAAATACTGTTTGCATGTGTATTATATGCTTGTTCATTTTTCTGTTTTCTTTTATTATTTTTTTAGGCGATGCTCGGTATTCTTTGCTTGGACAACCACTGCAGTACAACCTTTCCGTTTGTCCCCCGATTCTGCACAGCCAGCCCCCCTATTCTGCACAACTGGTACAGTTTGATTAGTATGGGAAATGTAGCTTTAAGGTGCATTCGTACTTGCATAACGTCTTCTTTTTTTTTTTTTTAATCTGGTTTTTAAAGTGCACCTGTGGAAACACTTATCTTTTCAACTGCAGCAATATTTGAGAGAGTGCTGAGAAACAAGTGTAACTGTCATCATGCAGACACTTAACGTTTTTTTTTTTTTATCATGCTAAACACATTTTATTTTATGATTGGATAATGATTGCATTGTTAGTGTCTCTGCACTTGAGAAAAGTCTATGTTCTTTGTTAGCCAAGGTTTGTTTTTATTTCAATCAGGATTATTTCTACATTGCTGCTAAGCTGGTCTCTATATGCAGCTATCCAAGTTGGCCTGTCCTAAGCGCCATACCCGAACCCCTTTAGACTGATTGCAGAGCTAGCCGGAATTTGACTTTCCTGCATTGGGCTGTGCATCAAGGCGCTTTCCAAATCTGGGTGTACTGTGAAAGTTGGCTACAGAGCACCACCTGGGTCCAGAGCCATGGCAGAGCTCCAGGTGTAACCCTGTCTCTAAAGATGTACCGAGGAGACCACTAGGCAGTTAAAAAGCCCCTTTTCCACTGGTTTGACTGCAGGAGGGGTTAACGCTGAGGGAGTGAGTGCTGATTTTAACCACTGGGTGGAATGTTTTGTGAGATCTATGCTCTTTCCTGCTATTTGGCCTTGAGAAAACCCATCTTGCTGCTGACAGCAGATGACACATGTAACTGACTTCTTTGTTTCTGCTTGCCACCTATGGTGACCTGGTCACTTTTAGCCACCTGACCCCAGTCTCTTAAGTACATGCGGTCTAGCTTTGTACCCAGGAAACGTTGCATTCAACCTTGCACACCAACATGCCTGGTTCTAGACACAAGGCAGACAGTTCCTCTGTACCATGTCCCTCTAGCTCATACTTCACTAACTGCTGCCAGCAGTGTGTCCCCTGAGGTGCTTGACACCAATGACTTAGAATTTTCACCTTTGCTAGAATCTGTGCCATTCTTAGTCCGTCCTTCGCTTTATCGGGTGGCCCTTTCTCTGTAAAATTTAGTACAGTTAGGCAGGATTTATATGGGTCAAGTAGAGCAGTTGATTGCTGACTCTAACCATAGAGGCCGTAAGCCTACTTCCACAAGTTCCCTTGCCGTATCATGATCTGATCTGCCTGCAGCCTTAGCAACCTCTGAGTCCTCTACCACTAAGACTGTGACGTTAATTCTTTAATGGATGATCCTACAAAGGAAGAAAAAAAAACAATGGACAGGTATTCACATGAAACCCTGTATCTGTGTGGACTTTAAGGACACAACATGAGACACGCATCAACAGTAATTTTTCCATAAAATGTAGTTTATTAAACAATCATTTAAAACCTATCTTTATAAAAGAGGAGAGAGGCCGCAATTGGGGCTCAGCTCACACAAAAAGAGAACACACAGGAGATAAGAATCTCCTTACAATATATGTCGTGTACAGCTTGCATATAAAATGTATACCAGAAAATTAAATTGACACATATCGCGATTGCACAGATAAAAGGTTCTCGTCTTATCACCGGTCAACGCGTTTCACACAAAGGTTCTTTAGGACTGTGGGGGGTGTGGCTGTACAGACAATATTCTTGAGAACAGCGTCCTTCCAATCCCCAAGCGTACCAGTCTGGGGGACGGACACAGGGGAGCAGATAGGGCCAATCATCAATTTGTCTGGGTACACAGCCCAATAATCCCTACAGTAGAAAAATGGAGGTATTGCGTACTTCAGAGGAGGGAATGAAGGCATAAGTGAGGTTACATCCTGTCAGTCTGTTCCCAGTGTGTGGAGTCCGCAAGCCCTTAGAGGGACAGCACCTCTTTAGAAGCTCTGTGAATACCCTCATCAAGGATGTCACTGAGGGCAAAGAATTCTTAGTCCCAGCCTAGGAAGGCTCACTCCTCAGAATCCAACAAGAATGCCTTTTGTTACTCCCGGGCTCCAACTTCCAGAGCCAAACCTAAATGTGGGTTACATTCTGCCCTTAAACCCTTGCTTTCCAAGTCCATTAGACCACCTGATAAGTCTCTTGCAGCATGAGGGGGGGGGGGACCACTTTACAAAGTGGGGAGCCTGTCTTAACCTATGTGGACTTTGTGCAACCAGCATCTGCATTGGCTGGTTGCAAAAGGAAGTGGTTTCCAGGGTCTGCGAACTAGAATTTCACTCCCAACTCCCTTCCCCTTGTTTCATTACTTTGAATCTACCTGCATTTATCACACAGATTAGCACATCTCCATTCAAGTGTAACATGCTTTCTGAAATTTTATGATTACCCCAGTTCCTGTAGTTTTGGGTTTATAGTCTGATTTGTTCATTCCCCAAACCAAAAGGGGGTATTTGCCTCATCTTAGATTTCAAAACTCTTAAATGTCTTAATTTGGGTCCAATATTTCAGAATGGAATTCATCAAGTCGGTCATAGCTTCCCTTCGTCAGGGAGACTTTCTGGCCTCTGTGGACACCTCGCATACTTGCATGTCTCTGTTTTCCAACACATAAGCTCTTCCTTTGCTTTGCATCCTCTGCACTTCCCCTTTGTTGCCCTGCCATTCGACCTGTCCTCTGCACCTTGGGTATTCATCAAACTGCTGGCTCCTGAGGTAGCTTTGCTATGCTCTTAGGGAGTTCCAATTGTGGAATATCTAAATGACCTTCTGCTTAGGGAACATTGAGGGTGGGATCTGGCAGACAAAGTAGCCTTGCCTTTCCAGACATTGCAGAGGTTAAGCTGGATCTTGAACCTACAGAAATTCAGTGCAGGAACTGACTCATCACTTGGAATTTCTGGGTCTCATTCTAGATGAAGCTCATGCCAGAATTTTTCTTCCCTGGGAGAAACTTCAATCTCCTAGCTCCCAGATTGGGTAGTGTTTCAGTTCACTTCTACATGAGGGTCCTAAAGGATGTGATAGATATTTTCCCAGTTTCAATTTAAGCCATCCTGTCGCCTTGCAACAGGTCAGTCCAATCTTTGGACAGATCAATTCATCTGACTCTGAAGACCAGGTTGTCCCAGGCTTGGTGGCTCATAAATTCTGCTCTGAATTTTGGAAAGCCCTTTATTCTTGGTCTTCTGGAAGATCCTTTAAGGTAGATTTCATCCTTTTAGACTGGAGTGGAATTCTGGGGACTTGAACATTGGAGGAACCTTGTTTCCCGACCAATATCTTGGAGCTTTGGATGATTTAGTGGTGCCTATACCCGGAGGAGTTCCAAAACCTGTGTCACAGCTGGAGGACATTGGATGTGGACCGCCTCATCTTCAGGTTCAACAACAAACTGGACAGCACTGCTCCAGACCTTAGTCTCCCTTCTGCTCCAGACACTCTGGTGCCAGCACAGGAGTCTGTCTGTGCTCACGATCCAGAAACGCCAATATAAATAAGCTGAAAACCTATCTCAACTTATCAATGTGCCTTTACTCGTCCACAAATGGCATGACAGCATAAAAAGTGCCAGGAAGCATCCATGACACGTTTTGCAACATTTGGTTTGGTCCTAACGACTGTAGTCCTCATAACATAACTAAGCCAATTTTGAAACCCATCAAGAAGGGGGGAGTCCCTGGGCAGGAAAGCTTTGTATTCTGTCATGCGATTTGTGTTTGAATATTGGCACGTGGAGAAGTCAACATCGGTGTGTGGCTTGTGGACATTAACAAACTGGACAGGTTTATTCTGTAGGTACAGGGATCATCTAATGAAAATATGGATGGATGTTTTGGTGGCTCTGTGGCATTAGTACTCCCTGGTCTACTAATTTCCTCCTCAAAACTCCTTTTCTGTTTCTCCGGATTGGAATAGAGGACTTCTGGTAGTCCTTATAGTTTCAGGAATGGTCCAGGTGGAGGTACTCTGATCTGAAAAGACTCCTGGCAAATGTTGTTTGCGCTCTTCCAGATTGTCCAGCTCTTCTGTCTCGAGGACAGATTTACCTCACTGGCTTTAAGGGCATGGCTGACTGAAAAATTACCAAATAAGTGATTCCCCCCCAATGCTAAAAGCTAGTAAGTAGACTTCTTGCAAAGTCTACCACTGTACGTAAATTGCATACTTTGGTGCAAGGATGGAGAATTTCACTCCAGGAAAATCCAGGGCACCATCCAGGACAGTCATACAAAATTGAAGGAGTTGATAAGTTAGAAGGTTTTTGCTATGCATTAAAATAAAAAAGCCTTCTGTGTGACGCAGCCTCCCCAGCACCCTTTAATACGTACTTGTGTCCGATCTCTGTCCAGCAATGTCCACGAATCCCTTGGCTGTCCAGGATTTTCCCTCCTTATTGGCGGAGACACAGCTGCAGTGCCATTGGCTCCTGCGACTGTCATTTAAAGCCAATCAGGAGAGAAAGGGGGCAGGGCCAAACCACAGCTCCGTGTCTTAATAGTTACACGCAGCTGCAGCTTGGCTCGGGTGCCCTCATAGCAAGCTGCTTACTGTGGGGGCACTCAACAGGAGGGAGGGGCTAGAATCAGCAAAGAGGTACCCGAGAGGAGGAGGATCCAGGCTGCCCTGTGCAAAACCAACTGCACATAGGAGGTAAGTATAACCTGTTTAATAAAAAAAATAAAAAAAAGAGACCTTACAATCACTTTACCTTTGTGTAGTATAGTGCATTGTTTGTCACACTTTATATAGGTACAGGCAGTCCCCGAGTTCTTAAGTTGAATTTATATGTAAGTTGGAACAAGTAAATTTTTTTTATCACCAGCCCAAAAATTTTTTTTGCGTTTTTTGGATAGCATAGGGAAGGGTTAACACCCCTGTAATGTTTGTTTTGCTATCTATGCCCCTGTTCAGAGGATTTCACTTTCTTTCCCTGTAACAATTGGATTTTAAAAATTTGGGGTTGCCGTGGAAACAAGGATTGGTGATAAAGCTTCAGTGTAGACACCTTTTTCCCATGAGAAATCTTTAAAGGAGTGAATTTCCCTTCCTTGGGGTAGATTTCCTCCCACTTCCTTTTTCTCCCACTGTAAGTATGAGTCGTATGTAAGTTAGATGTTTGTAACTCCGGGACTGCCTGTATATGTTTGGAGCTGAAATTTAGTGCCATGTTAGTTCTTTTTGCTTGCTTTGAGTGTTGGGCACTTACAAATGTATTTCTCTTTCATTCATTGACAGACACAGCTCCTGATCTTCATAACCATTGGGTATACTGCCCCGTACAGGAGTAGGACACTAGGCAGAAAAAGAATCTGGCTACGACTATGGGCAGTCCCAGGGAGTATACTCCCTCTTCCTGCTATAGGTAGTTTTTTTCTGCCTAGTCAGGAGTAAGGACCTAGTTCATTGCTGGGATCTCTGGCCCTGGCAAATTTTTTCTTTTTCGATATAAATTATTTTCTCCTGGATTTTTCCTGTGAGATCTACAATCAACTGCCGGACTGAGAGTGTGTGCAGACCTCAGCTCCGTGCTATGTCCGCTGCGACATAGCCCCACTGGATAGGGGCTGGCCTGCGAGTTAAAGCGGAGTTCCACCCAAAAGTGGAACTTCCGCTCTTTTGTTTCCCCCCTCTGGTGCCACATTTGGCACCTTTCAGAGGGTAGTATGTACCTGTTTTTGACAGGTACCCTTCCCCACTTCCGGGATACGGCACCGCTGTGCCATCCCTCGGAAGTTCGGCCCTTTCCTCCGCCGCCGAGCCAGTAAGATTGCACAGCGCGCTTCACGCATGCACAGTAGCGACCCGCCCGTGAAGCCGCAAGGCTTCACTGCTGGGTTCCCTTACTGGCAATGGCGGCGGCAGCAGCACCCGACAGCTAAAGGATACATTGGCTGCAGTGCCGACATCGTTGGACTCCAGGACAGGTAAGTTTCCTAATATTAAAAGTCAGCAGCTACAGTATGTGTAGCTGCTGACTTTTAATTTATGGAGGGGGAGGCGGAACTCCGCTTCAAATGCCTCGTGAGGTCGCATACAACTGGCTCTCAGCCCGAGTCGCACCGTCACTCCTGGCCGATAGCCCCCCCATTTAGAATGCAAGGGGTTCTGTCTGGAACGGTGCCCGCCTGGTTCCTGGTATAGTGAGCAGCTGTGTCCTGTCCCTCTCTCTCCCTGGAGGATTTTGGGGTGGATGTAAGCCCCTCCTTGGGACGGTCAGCCCCCCGGGTTCCCTTCCTTCCCAGGCACCCTCCTTGCCAAGTCCCTCATCCTGCCCCCCCCCCCCCCACATTACTGGGATAGGGGCAGGGCCCTAACTGGGGAAGGCGGCCGGGGGGGGCTACCCTGCCGACCTGACGATCAACTGTGAGGGGGAGGGGGGTTGTACCTGGCTGGGGCTCCTGCCAGGGCCCCCCGTCCTGCCTGGGTCTGTCCTTGAGGCCTGGTCTCCCTCATGGGTCCATGTAAGCCTCGTGGGGCCGCCGTTTTGTTGTAGCCTGTGTGTTTCTATACACGGTGGCCATGTTTGTGTAGTTCGGTCTATTTTGTTGTGGTTTGCCATTGGAAATAGAAGTGGCCAAGACAGTGGAGCCCTGTGGGCGGCGATTTTGGCAGGGAGAGCCCCTCCTCATTCCCTGGTGCTGACTCAGGATCATTTTACTTCCTGATCGCCACATATGTAGTGCAGATTCCAGACATCCCAACCTGTAAAAACAAATTTAAGGGAGGTGGCACTCCTCCCCCACCAATTTAACACAACTAGAGGGTGATGAAATGAAATGGAATCAGTATACAGATGTTTACTACTTCTGAGAGATATTAATGGAACACTCTAACCACCATGACCACTTCAGTGATTTGAAGCGGGTGGGAAATACTAGCTCCTCTGAGACACATCAATAGAGTGTGAGGAGTGGCGTTGGAGGAAGCACGCAGAGCCGATGCTTCCTGTATCTCTCCTCTTACAGTCGGAGTGCATTTGATATCACTCCATCTGTGACAGGATGGAGCCGGAACTATACAGAAAGCATCAGCTCCATTCTGACAGCTGACACCTGGGATATTACGCTGCACTTGCAGGTGTCAGGGAACCACAGCTTAAATACTTGGGATGTCTGAGATTCTCCTGGTGGGTGCAGGTGCCTGTTTCTGTGGGTAGTGAGTCTGGCGGGGTCCTCT
The DNA here is from genome assembly GCF_965119305.1 of Pelophylax lessonae. NCBI lineage: Eukaryota > Metazoa > Chordata > Amphibia > Anura > Ranidae > Pelophylax > Pelophylax lessonae. The sequence goes on along the minus strand of NC_138769.1, from coordinate 574,020,812 downwards.
CCCTCTCTGAGGATTGCTTTGTCCTTTTTGTCTGGCGATTGGGTGGTACTGCCAGTGCGGTGAGGGTTGTCCCCTAGCAGTGTTTTACACTTTTTGTGAGGTCCCCCTGGTAACTCATGGAGTCTTTGGAGCACATTTCCCCACCTGATCCCTTCTCTAAGGCTATGGGGCCCTCTGGGTCCCAACCATCCATCATTGCACTGTTGGTGGTCCTGGAGTCCCTTGTGTCCCTGGTGGTGTTTTGCGGGCGACAGGCTAGCAAAAAGCGCCCCCGCCTTCCCCATCTGTCTCCTCAGATCCTGAATCTGATTCGGCCGCCCCGGACGTGGGTCACCCTGCTGGGGTCTGCAACCATGCGCCTGGAATCTTCAGAGTGATTCCTCCATGTCTGCGACCAAGCATGAAAAGGCACTGGTGGATGCACTGATGGTATCTCTGCGTGAAACCCTGAAGATGGAGGGATGAAGCTGGGATGGAGACGCAGGCCCTTTGGTACTCACAAGCCATCCAGAGCGGCAAAGGCGTTCCCTTTCTCTGCCTATTTTGACAGAATTGTCGCTAAAGAGTGGGGAAGACCAAAGCTTTCCTGTAGGGTCCCGAAGCGCTTTACTAGGTGTTAACCTTTGAGGAGTCCCTTCTTAAGAAGTGGACTGTTTCACCCGGTGGTGGACCCTCCGGTTTCCAGATTGAACAAGGCAACCATGATTCTGGTTGAAGAGTCTCCCCGGCCTTAAAGGATCCGGCTGCTCAGAAAGCAGAAGCTGTGGGCCGCATTATGTGCACTCTGGCTGGTTCGACAATGAGGTTGGTATTCACCATTGTCCTAGTGTCGCAAAATCTGACAGAATGAGCTAAGCTCCTACACCGTGACCTGGAGGGGAGAACAGCTCCCCTTTGCCGAGCTGGTAGACCAGCTTGTCCAGGGGCTGCAGTTTATCTGTGAATCCCTCTTTGGATGCAGCTCCCCTAAAGGCTCACCTCTCTGTTTTGGCAGTGGTTCTATGGCGTGTCTTTTGGCTCACATGCTGGTCTGCGGATCAGACTTCAAAAAAGGCCTTGACTAATCTTCCTTTTCAAGGAGATCTCCTGTTTGGAGCTACCCTGGATGACATCATTAAAGGTCTCACAGGGGGGGAAGAGTACTTTTCTTCCGCAGGCTGATAAGGACAAGAAACCTCATCGTAGACGCGGGCCTTCCTTCTCAGCTCGTAAGCCATTTTTCTCTAGCGCTCATCGACAGACGTAGTCCTCGGTGATACACCACCTTCGGGTTATGTTACCTCCGCAGGAGCAGGACTAGACAGGAAATTAAAAAGCTCTGGCCACACCCTAGGGGCAGTCCCAGAGGGTATATCCTCTCTCTCTCTGCCTCAGCAAATCAGTTATTTTCTGTCTAGTTAGGAGTAAGGACCTAGATACCTTGCTGGGATCTTAGGTCCTGGCAAGAAATTTTTTTCTAAAAGGATTTTTGGACAGCTTTTTTTCTCCAGTGTTCCTGTGAGATCTTCAAGCAAGAAAGCTGAACTGGGCGACGGGCTGGATGTTGAGATCCGGTGGTCACCCCAGTTCAGCCTACGAGCGCGTGCAGGCCATAGCTCCGCGCTGAGTCGGCCGCGACAAAGTCCCATTAAAGGACTGAACCCGCGAGTTAAACGTCTCGCTGAAACGCCAAAGACCATGAGTCACGGCGTCTGTATCGGTCGACAGCCCTCCCGCCCCGGTGGAGAGGGGTACTGTCAGGAGTTGGTGCCCGCCTGGTTCCGGTATGGTGAGTAGTATGTTCCCCCTGTTTTCCCTGACGGGTTTTTGTGGTGAACGCGGGCCCCTCTCTGTATGGTAAGAAAGAGTTTCTTTCTATCCTATAACATGTCACAAATCCTCCTACTTTGAGTGTGATTTTATGTGTGCAAAAGCCAGGAGGCTTGGTTTGGGAGCTAACAATCTATTGTATACATGTTTTAAAGATGTAATCTGTGGCATTCTGGGAATCTTATGGGTTAAGTATAAGCTACCTACCAGTCAGAAGCCATGGACATGTAGACTGCCTTCCAAGTCAGATCTCCAGCTAATAGCAGGCCTCCCGAACGGCCATGCGGTCCGCCAGGGCCGGTACCGCCAAACACGCCATATCCCCATGCAGAGAGAGTGTTGTGTGCCTGCAGCACACCGCTAGTCAGCACAGGCCGCCGCCATTTTTTTTTTTTTTGCTGGATCGCACGAGCCGCCATTTTGGCGTAGCCTCGTGTCTCCAGCATGGGGGCGGCCATGTTTTAGGTGATTCTACACCTCGTGGAGCTTGGGGGAGGCGCCGGAAGGCGTACAGAGGGGCGGAGCCGCCTCCTTTCTTCCTGGGCAGCCAGCCAAAAGACTTCCTGTTTGTCTAAGACAGCGCTGTAAGCTGTTGCAGTTCAACTCTGAACATCAAGTGGTGAGCCTGGGGGTCTATCTCTCTCTCTCTCGATCGATAGGGATCCCTAGCAGGTAACACTAAGGGGTTTTTTGTGGCGCTGAGGGTCAAAAAAAAAAAAAAAAAAAGTTTTTTCTTTACTTTGAATTATATCATCCAGGAAGTAACTGGAGTTATTATGGACCCTGCCACACAGATTCCCCCACCTGTTTCCCTCGAGGGGGCCTCGGGACCCGCCGGTGTACAGAGTATAGAGTCATTTACAGCAATTTTGGAGTCTATGGTGGCTCGGGTGGAGGCGGCCTGTCAGGGACGGGGGTCAAGGAAGCGACCCCCGCCTACCCCTATACTATCTGACACCTCTGACTCTGATTCAGAGATGGTCACTGCAGTTGCAGGTTCCTCTGCAAGGGTTGCTATCCCAGGTAAAGCCCCCTCAGACAGTGAGGAGGACGCTTCTTCTCCTGCTATAATTCAGGAAGAAGCATTGGTGGACGCACTAGTTGTGGCAGTGCAAGAAACCTTAAAACTTGAGGCTTTACCGGCAGAGGCAACTGAAACAGAGAGGCCTTTTGGGACTAATAAGCCCATCAAGACGGCGAAGGCTTTTCCTGTACCTAAATGTTTTGGAAATCAGATTAAAGGAGAATGGGAACATTCTAAACGTACCTTTACTATTTCCAAGCGTATTGCTAGACGCTATCCGTTTGAGGAATCCATCATTAAGAAATGGACGGTACCACCAGTCGTGGATCCGCCTATTTCCAGGCTGAATAAAGCCACGGTTATTCCAGTGGAGGACACTTCGTCCTTTAAGGATCCGGTGGATCGAAAGATAGAAGCGGAGTCCCGCACTATCTTTTCTCTGATAGGGTCAGCATTTAGACCAGTAATTGTTATTGGTCTAGTTTCCCAGACACTTACAGAATGGGCGAAGATGGTACGCCAAGATCTTAGGGGAAAAGATATTCCCCAGGAGACATCTGATTTGATAGAACAGATCATACAAGGGCTACGGTTTATCTGTGACGCAGCCTTGGACACTACTCCCTTGTTAGGGCATGCATCTAAGTTAGCAGTGATCCTCAGACGTGTGCTGTGGTTAAAATGCTGGTCAGCTGACCTAGGTTCCAAAAAGACTTTGACCAATCTCCCTTTCCAGGGGAATCGTCTATTTGGAGCCAACCTAGATGAAATCATTAAGGATGCCACCGGGGGCAAGAGTACTTTTTTGCCACAGGCTGCAAAAGCTAAGGAACCTCGCAATAAGCGAGGACCTTTCTTTACCGCCCATAAAGGACGCCCGGCTGGTACTTCCGGGAAAGGCAAGACTCCTCCAGGAGGGTTCAAGAAGGGCTGGTCGGACAAGCAGAGGACCAACCCAGCCAAACCCGAAGTAAAGGAGTACACAGCCTGAAGGTGCGCCCCCACCCAATTTCAGGGTGGGGGGACGTTCTCACCGGTATTCAGGACATTAGATCGAGCATCAACCACTACTACCGGTGCGATTCTTCCCTTCCAACATTTAAGTACAGGAAGCGGTAGTTACCGTTCCCTGTATAGATCTTTTCCTTTACCTTTTCCTAAGATTAGTCCCGATACCTCACAGGAATCGGATCTGATTGACCAGATAGGCCAAGTAGCCTCTAGTCGGGTGACTTCGGTCCCTGAGGTTCAACCAGAAAAGATCACCTTGCCTGATAACTATCAGGTATCTGATAAATGTGTGGGAACAGAAAACGACCAGACTTTCTCGGATGGTCGGGGCCAGATACCTCTAGGGACGCCTGGTTCAGATCCAATCAGCGCCAGTGGTCCTAGAAATTCTAGGCTGGCCTCTTCAAGCCGGCCTGGCCGACTTGGACAGGTTAGTCGCAGACGTTCCGTGGGAACTTCGTCTCAGGGAGTGTCTGTAGTCTCAAGGACCTATTTACCTTCGTGCTTTACAGTCGCTGGTTTTAATGGCCTGGCCATTGAGACCCAAGTACTGAAGGACAGAGGTTTGTCTACTTCTGTCATTCCTACCCTTATTAAAGCAAGGAAAGCGACTTCCAGCAAAGTCTATTATCACACATGGAAGACTTATATTGCGTGGTGCGAATCTTTAGGATTTCCTCCACGTACCTATTCGGTGTCTCGAATATTGGCCTTTTTGCAACAAGGGGTTGAGCAGAAGCTAGCCTTGAGCACCATCAAGGGTCAAGTTTCAGCATTAGCAATCTTCTTTCAGAAACCTTTAGCTACCAAATCCTTGGTGCGGAATTTCATCCAGGGGGTGCGGCACCTGGCTCCTCCAGTCCGCGCGCCCTTACCGCCCTGGGATCTTAATTTGGTTTTGTCGGTTCTACAGAAACCTCCCTTTGAAAACATCAGGGAGATTCCCTTGCTTACTTTATCCCAGAAGGTGGTCTTCTTGGTGGCTATTACTTCTGCTCGCAGGGTGTCAGAACTGGCTGCATTATCATGCCAGTCCCCATACCTAGTGATTCATAGGGATAAGGTAGTACTTCATCCTAAGCCATCTTTTCTTCCTAAGGTGGTTTCAGATTTTCATCTGAATGAAGATATTGTACTACCTTCCTTGTGTCCTCAGCCCAAGCATCATCGGGAACATGCGTTGCATTCCTTGGATGTGGTTCGGGCAATCAGGGTATACCTGAAAGCTACGGAATCATTCCGTAAGACGGATTCACTTTTTGTGATCACGGATGGCCCCAGAAAGGGTTTGCCTGCATCTGCCGCGACCATTGCCAAATGGATTAGACAAACGGTGGTACAGGCTTATTCTATTAAGGGCCAGAGTCCTCCGTTCCCTGTTAGGGCGCACTCCACTCGAGCGCTCAGTACTTCCTGGGCCTTTCGCCATCAGGCGTCAGTGGTCCAGGTATGTAAGGCGGCCACTTGGTCGTCGGTACATACCTTTACTAAATTCTATAAAATTGATGTGACGGCATCGGCGGATGCCTCATTTGGCCGCAAGGTTTTGCAGGCCGCAATTTGAGGAGACCGGTGGTCTACCTCGAGGGTTTTTTTTTTCTGTTTGAAAAATTTTTTTGTTGAGTCTCATCATTTAGGATGAGCATTGTAAACTTCTAGTTGGCACCGGTTGGGCCTTCTAGATTGGGATTTTGATTTCCATTTTCCCACCCCTCAGTTGTGATACTGCTCTGGGACGTCCCGAAGGTGGTGTATCACCGAGGACTACGTCTGTCGATGAGCGCTAGAGAAAAATGGATTTTTGTAAAATCTTACCGTAAAATCCTTTTCTCTTAGCTCATCGACAGACGTAGTCCCCGCCCCTCTGTTTTGGAGTTGGGTTGGGTTAAATTCTCTAAGCACTGCTTTTTCACATAACTGATTTGCTGAGGCAGAGAGAGAGAGGATATACCCTCTGGGACTGCCCCTAGGGTGTGGCCAGAGCTTTTTAATTTCCTGTCTAGTCCTGCTCCTGCGGAGGTAACATAACCCGAAGGTGGTGTATCACCGAGGACTACGTCTGTCGATGAGCTAAGAGAAAAGGATTTTACGGTAAGATTTTACAAAAATCCATTTTTTCGTCCTTCAGGGTGGACTGACAAGGGCTCAAAGACTTTCAGGGCCTCTTCTGGAGGATCCAAGCAAACCTGGTCTGGCAAGCCAAGATCGGGCTTCTCCAAACCCATGGACAAGGCTCCTTCTACTTGAATGTGTGCCCTCACCCGTATCAGGGGTGGGGGGACGTCTTTGCTGGTTTCCGGACCTGTGGACTTCCTGAGTGCAAGACAAGTGGGTCCACAAAGTCATTTTATTCCAGCTACAAGTTCGCGTTTCGCTCTTGTTCCCCGGCAAGGTTTTTTTCCTTCCAATGTGCGCCTGTCCCCAGACTGCTTACCCCTGTTTGGGGCTGTACAAGACATGTTCCTTCAAGGGGTGATTGTCCCGGTACCGACCTCAGAAGGTTTTCAGGGTTTTTACTCAAACCTGTTCACAGGTCCCATTAATGAAGGCAAAGTGCGTCCAATCCTGGACCTCAAGGCGCTAAACTGCTTTGTGCGGGTACAGAAGTTCAGAATGGAGTCCATTCGAATGGTGGTAGCATCCCTGCATCAGGGGGATTTCCTCACCTCTATTAATATCAAGGATGCCTACCTTCACATTCCAATATGTGCCAGTCACCAGTGTTTTCTCCATTTTGCTGTGGGAGAGGAGCATTATCTATTTGTGGCGTTACCCTTTGGTCTTGTATCTGCTCCTCGGGTCTTCGCAAAAGTGTTAGCTCCAGGGCTAGCTTTGCTACACCAGCGGGGAATCACAGTACTGGGCTACTTGGACAATCTCCCTCTGCTCTGGTGGAGTACTTGGAGATCACAATACAAACTGTGGGAATTTGGCAAGATTCTGAATTTTAAGAAGTCTGCTCTGGTTCCATCCACAAAGCTAGACTATCTGGGCCTGACTCTGGACTCGGCCTTAGCCAGATTGCTCCTTCCTCTGGACAAACTCCAGAAATTGCAGGCTGCAATTCGCCTCCTGCTGTCCAATAAATGGTCATCCCTCCGGACTTGCAGGTGCTGGGCCTGATGATGTCTACCTTCGAGGCGGTTCCATTTTGCACAGTTCTTTACGAGGTCCCTGCAAAGGGAAATTCTGACCAAATGGGACAAGACTCCAGTCTCTGGACAATTAGATCCAGAGTCATGGAACAAAGGAGTCCCTGATATAGTGGCTTCGTTCCCCGGCGCTTCGGCTGGGCAAATCCTTCCTCCCCTTGTATAGGACAGTGGTCACCCTGGATGCCAGCCTGTCCGGCTGGGGAGGCGTCCTCGGCAAGCATTCTGCTCAGGGGATCCGGACGCTGGATGAGTCAAGGCTCCCAATCAATGTCTTAGAACTCCGAGCGATCAGACTGTTTCTGGATCCTTGGACGGATCGTCTTCAGGGTTGTCCAGTGCGCATTCAATCAGACAATGCCACGGTTGTGGCTTATGTCAATCACCAAGAGGGCACAAGTAGTGTCCTGGTGGTTCTGGAGGTAGCCAGCATTCTAAGGTGGACAGAATGGTTCATTCCAGCCCTCTTCGCTGTACACATTCACGGGGTGGAAAAATTGGCAGGCGGATTACCTCAGTTGGCAGGCGTTGAACCACAGAGAGTGGTCCCTTCATACGGAGGTGTTTCATCAGTTGTGTCTCTGGTGGGGCACCCCAGTGGTGGATCTGTTGGCATCTCGGCTCAACAGAAAGGTGCAGAGTTTTGTGGCTCCGTCAAGGGATCCTTTGGCGGATGCCACAGGTGCGCTGGTGGCCCCATGGGGTCAATACCGTCTGATTTACGCTTTCCCTCCTTTCAAGCTTCTGCCCAAACTTTTACGAAGGATCGAGGTAGAAGGGTATACGGTCATCTTAGTAGCTCAGGACTGGCCTCGCCAGACTACCACCGATCTGGTGCGGCTGGTCATCGATGTTTCTTGGCAGCTTCATTCCCGGGGAGGATCTGCAGTCCCAAGAACCGATCTTCCATCATGCTTTACAGTCGCTGGTTAAAGGCTTGACTGTTGAACGCCAGGTGCTGATTTCTACACTGTTGAAAGCTAGGAAATCTACCTTTAGGAAGATCTACTACCATCATACATGCGTGGTGCGAGTCTCTTGAGGTTCATCCTCACTGCTTCTCGGTGGCTCAGATCTTAACCTTCCTTCAACAGGGGGTTGAACAGAAATTGGCCTTAAGTATCATCAAGGGCCTGGTATTGGCTTTGGCAGTTTTCTTCCAACAACCTTTGGCCACACACTTCATGGTACGTACCTTTCTTCAGGGTGTCCGACATTTGGTTCCTCCAGTGCGGGTTCCGTTGCCCACTTGGGATCCTAATTTGGTGCTTTTAGCTCTACAAAAGCCTCCCTTTCAAAATATTTGGGAAATTTCCCTGCTTACGCTGACCCAGAAGGTGGCCTTTTTAGTGACTATCCCCTCTGCACGCAGGGTGTCAGAACTGGCGGCGTCATCCTGTTCACCTTACCTGATGGTTCTTCACCCCCTGTCCTTCGTTCCTTCCAAAGGTTGTCTCTGATTTTCATTTGAGTGAAGATATTTTGTTGCCTTTCTCTTTGTCCCAGGCCTAAACATTTAAACTAAATTTCCTTGCATGCCTTGGATGTGGTCCGGGCAATTAGCGTTATTTAGGCCTATTCCATCAGGGGTCAGGTTCCTCCTTTCACTGTCAAGGCACACTACTAGGGCGCTTAGTGCCTCCTGGGCTTTCCGTCATCAGGCGTCAGTGACGCAGGTCTGCATGGCGGCCACCTGGTCGTCGGAGCACACTTTTAAAAGTTTTACAAAAAGTGGATGAGTTGGTATCTGCGGATGCTTCTTTTGGCCGCAAGGTTTTGCAGGCTGCAGTTGAGGACCTGATCCTCTTTGAGGGTGTGTTTTTTTTTCAGGTGTGCTCCAGTTGTTTGGTTAAGCTCCTGTTGCCTGGTTGGCTAATGTTTAGCCTTGGTAATTTTTTTTCTTGTTCCCACCCCTCATGATTAATACTGCTTTGGGACCTACCAATGGTTATGAATATCAGGAGCTGTGTCTGTCAATGAACGAAAGAGAAAATGGGATTTTTTGACTTAACGTAAAATCCATTTCTCTGATGTTCATTGACAGACACAGCACCCACCCACCCCTCTATGGAGTTATAATTCTCCTGACACTGCTTGTAACTAAACTGAGTGGCTATAGCAGTGGGAGGGAGTATACCACCTGGGACTGCCCATAGGTGTAATCAGAATTATTTTCTGCCTAGTGTCCTACTCCTGTAGGGGGCAGTATAACCCAATGGTTATGTCTATCAGGAGTTGTGTCCGTCAATGAACATCAGAGAAATAGATATTTCGGTAAGTCAAAAATCCCATTGTCTCATCACCTTCTTTTTTTTTTTCTAACTTATGCTGCTAACTTGGACAGACTGGAATGAAACATGGGAACCGAGGGAAGAGGCAAGCACTAAAATCAGCATCTACAGACCTTGGTTCAGCGGATATAGGCAAGTAAAACAGGCTTGGCTTTTTGTCCTTTCTCTTGTTTGTTGTCTTAACTAAGACCCACTAGATCTCCTTTATCAATGTGGCTCAAGGGCAGTATTGCCCCCAGTGGCGGCTGGTGCTCAAAATTTTTGGGGGGCGCAAGCAGAAAAATGAGTGACCAGCGTGCCCCCAATCAATGCAGAGTGCCACAGCATGCCCCCAATCAATGCAGAATGCCACAGCATTGCCCCCAATCAATGCAGAGTGCCACAGCATGCCCCCCAATCAATGCAGAGTGCCACAGCGTGCCCCCCAATCAATGCAGAGTGCCACAGCGTGCCCCCCCAATCAATGCAGAGTGCCACAGCGTGCCCCCCCAATCAATGCAGAGTGCCACAGCGTGCCCCCCCAATCAATGCAGAGTGCCACAGCGTGCCCCCCCAATCAATGCAGAGTGCCACAGCGTGCCCCCCCAATCAATGCAGAGTGCCACAGCGTGCCCCCCCAATCAATGCAGAGTGCCACAGCGTGCCCCCCCAATCAATGCAGAGTGCCACAGCGTGCCCCCCCAATCAATGCAGAGTGCCACAGCGTGCCCCCCCAATCAATGCAGAGTGCCACAGCGTGCCCCCCCAATCAATGCAGAGTGCCACAGCGTGCCCCCCCAATCAATGCAGAGTGCCACAGCGTGCCCCCCCAATCAATGCAGAGCGCCACAGCGTGCCCCCCCAATCAATGCAGAGCGCCACAGCGTTGTCCCCAATCAATGCAGAGCGCCACAGCGTTGTCCCCAATCATTGCAGAGCGCCACAGCATTGTCCCCAATCATTGCAGAGCGCCACAGCGTGCCTCCCTCAATGCAGTGTGGGCTCCCCCCCCCCCCCCCCCCTGAGACCAATGCACTTACCTGGCGGCGGCTTCCTCTTCAGTCCCGGCGGCAGCGGCTTTTCCTCACTCTGTCCCCCGGCGCGTCTCCACGAGTACTTCCGGTCCCGCCTCCTCGGCCAATGGCAAGGGGTTTGCCTTGCGGCCAATCAGGAAGCGTGTATCGGACGCGCTTCCTGATTGGCCAGGAGGAGGATCGGTGTGGCAATAGCGAATTTTCATTCGCTATTGTCACAAAATGGGTGGAGTCGGGACGCACTGCTCTGCGCCCCGGCTCCACCCTTTGCATCGCCCTATTAGAGCCTCTGGCTCTAATCAGGTGATGTTAAAAAAAAAAAACCCCCATTAAGCTCCATGCGTCCGGCTGCATGCAGATTAGGGGGCCGGACGCATGGATGGGGGGGGCGGCGCCCCATATACACCGGCCGCCACTGATTGCCCCACAATGACTATTTTTCAGGCTCCTTTCATACAGGTGGCCAGGGGACAGTAAAATCAGGCTAAACTGCATTTTGACAATCGTTCTCATCCCCTGGCCGCCCACCTACAAGCGTACATGTTGCCACTGCCACTCAGAGCAGTACATATTGCCATGGCCTCTTTGCTTTGCATTGATGTGCAGCATTTTTAATATTACATGCAGAATTTGACAGACAGCACTGTCCAACTTGCTTTCCCAGCTTGTTTTGAAAATGCCTGTTTATTACTGTGAAAGGAACACAACTATAGGCTTTAGGTGGAGTTAAGAGACATTTCAGCTTATCAAGTCCAGAGTGATGATATACACAGTGCAGTATGTATTGCAACCAGAATGTATGCTTTCTATGTACAAAAGAGTAACCAAAATGATTTGTTGCTGTGATTTACTACGCTTTCCACATTGGGGTTTATTCACTAAGAGTTAAATAACGGCCAAAAAAAGCAATAAAAAAGAGCTTGCAGTAAATCAGTTGTGACTATGCAATTCACTAAGAATTTTACGTTCATTACCAATTGCAATATTCAATTCAGGGGTAATTACTGCATTATTTAATGCAGTAATTTACCACATTGAGTTGATTGCTAAAGAGCAGGTTGGAAAGCCAGCCGTCGAGTCCTTAACAACGGATGACCCATCAGCTGTCAGCAGGTTCCGCACGCTGACAGCTGAATGTAAAAAAAAAAAAATGCAGACGTGGCCTTGTATGGTTATGGAAGAAGGCCCCCCCCCCCCATCCCATTTCCTGACTTGCCGGGCTGCATGCTCAGATAAAGGTCTATTTTGGACCGCACACTTTTTTTTTTTTTTTTTATTTTGGAGTGGGTTTCCTCCTAAGATTTATACCAGACTTAAAGGGCCTAGTATGCGTTGAAGAGGGGGGACCCCACACTGTTTTTTCCATCATCGTGTAATTATCTGCGTTTTTTTTTTTTTTTTTTTACATTCATCTGTCGGGGGGTCCCAGTTGAATGTTAAAAAACAAAAATAAAACAGATTCGTCAAAAAACTGTTTCTCTTTCGTTCATTGATGGGCACTTCATCTTCTTGACTGTAGGGTTATACTGCCCCCTACTGGAGTAGGACACTAGTCCAGAGTCAGGACCTAGTTCCTTGCTGGGATCTCTGGTCCTGGCAATTTTTTCTTTTTAAATGGAACCCCCGGGCTCTCCTCCCTCCCAGTCTGCGCCCCTCCCATCTCGGTGGTCTATTGCAGCCTGTGCCCCCCATCTTCCCCCCCCCCCCTTGGGGCGGACATAACTTTTTAGGTTACATAAGGTGCTGCACTGGTGATTGGGGGAGCGTGCCGCCTGCACTTCCTCAGGGGGGGGGATGGGCCTGGTGGTGGCACCTGCCAGGGCCCCCTTCCTGTTGAGGTAGGTTTTTTTTTTTTTTTTTTTTTGCTCCGGTGTCCCTCCTGGGGCCCCGGGAGCAGCGTGGTGCCACCATTTTCTTGTAGCCTTATTTGCTACAGATCGGTGGCCATGTTTGTGTGGCCTCTGCGGCCATTTTTCTATGGTTTCCCAATGCAAATAGCGGTGGCCATGTATTTGGAGTCAGATGGGAGGCGATTCAGCGGTCATACTCTAGTGCTGATACAGCGATATTACTGTTCCTGATTGCTGCATTGTGTGCAGATAGTTCGGACTGTGAGTACCTGACCGTTGGTGGTGATTGCCTTTTGTGGGGCTTTCTTTCCCTCTTCCTGCTATTGCAGCAGTATTGCTCTGTGCTTGTGTAGTGCCACAGCGCGGTGGGGTGTCCTTTTTGAAGTATTTTACACATATTTTTGTGGGTTCCCCTCTTCATTCATGGAGTACACAGAGTGTGTTTCACTACCTGACCCCCTCCGGGGCCCATCAACTGTCTGCACTGACATTGGTCCTGGAGTCCTCAGGCTAGCATAAGCCTGCTTCTTCTGTCTCCTCAGATCCAGAGTCTGATGAATACGCAAGTTTCCCCTTGTGGTCTGCTTCCACGAACCCTGCCTGCTCAGATAGTGAGTATGATTGCTCTGGTCCTCTAGCCGCACTTGAAAAGGAGCTAGTGGATGCACTGATTGTGCGGGAAACTTTGCATATGGAAGATGCATCTAAAGCAGCATCAGAGGCGCAGGTCACATTTGGCACCCACAGGTCCTCATAATCGGTGAGGGTGTTTCCCTTTCCTGTCGTCTTTGACAAGATTGTCTCAAAACAGTGGGCTGCCCAAAACGCACCCTTGCAATCAATAAAAGTGTTTTGCAATGCGGTACCCTTACGAGGAGTCCCTCCTTAAAAAATGGACAGTACCTCCCTGTAGTGGACTCCCCAGTTTCCATGTTAAATTAAGCCACTGTTATTCCAGTTGAAGAGTCCCTGGTCTTCTCAGATCCGGCTGATAGGGGTTTAGAGACCTTGATCCGCCATATGTTCACTGTGGCTGGGTCAGCACTTAGGCCGGTATTTACTATTGCCCTAGTATCACATGCTATGACTGAATGGGCTAAAATTGTACGCTGGGACCTGGAGGTGAAACGGCTCCCCCCTGCCTTTGTGGAGCTGGCGGATCAGTTGGTCCAAGGGTTACAGTTTGTCTGTGAAGCCTCTTTGGATGCAGATTTCCTGATTTCTAGAATGTCTCAGCAGTGGTTCTGCGACGCATTATCTGGCTGAAATGCTGTTCTGCCGACCAGGCTTCTAAAAAGGCCTTGTCCGAACTTTCATTCGCTGGGGATTGCTTGTTTGGAGCTTCCTTGGATGACATCATCAAGGGCCTCACAGAAGGAAGAGTACTCTTCTTCCTCAGGCTTTCAATGGTAAGGAGTCCCGTTGCAGACTGGGACCTTTCTTTTCGGCTCACAAGCAACCTTTTCATCCCTCGGGGTCACAAGACAAGGGATCCATGCCCTTTTGGGCCTCCGCTGGGGGTTCCAAAAAGTCTTGGTCGGGCAAACCACGAGTGGGTTTTGCCAGTCCTGTGAACAATCATTCCTCCACATGAAGGGGCGCCCTCACTTGTATCTGGGGTGGGTGGACGTCTTCGCTGCTTTCCGGAGCCGTGGAGCTCCCTGATCCAGGACAAGTGGGTCCACAAAGGAATCCGGCTACAAGATCGAGTTTCGATCATATCCTCCAGAAAGGTTCTTTCCTTCCAACCTTGGCCTGTCCCCGGATCCCTTAAGGGATCTTTGATGCAGGGCAAGACTTGTTACTTCAAGGGGTGATTGTTCCGGTTCCAAGATTCAATCGGACAATGCCACGGCTGTGGCCTATGTCAGTCACCAAGGGGCCACAAGAAGTGTCCTGGCGGCTCGGGAAGTAGCCAGCATTTGAAGGTGGGCAGAACAATTCTTTCCAGCCCTCTCTGCTGTGCAGATTCCGGTCATCTTAGTGGTTCCAGACTGTCCTCGCCGGTCTTGTTACGCCGATCTGGTACAGCTGGTCGCCGATGCTCCTTGGACACTTCCTCTCAGGGAAGATCTGTTGTCCCAATCTTCCATCCTGCTTTAGAGGTTCCTGGCTTCTGAAGGATAGAGGGTTGTCTGTTGGATTCCTATGCAGTTAAAGCTAGAAAATCTACTTTTGGGAAGATTCAGCCTTGGTGGGTTTCTTTCAACATCCATTAACCACACACTCCTTGGTGCGTACATTCTACAGGGCATGAGACGCGTGGTTCCCCCAGTGCGGTCTCCATTGGCACCGTGGCAATTCGATGTGGTCAGTTCTCCAGAAGCCTCCCTTGGAAAATATTAGGGAGATTCTCCTGCTAGCGTTGTCTCAGAAGGTGGCTTTTTAGGTGGCAATTACTTCTGTGAGCAGGGTGTCTGGATTGGCGGTGCTGTCCTGCCACCTTACCTAGTGGTTCACAGGGTTAAAGGTGGTTCTTCATGCATGTCCATCTTTCCTTCCAAAGGTCATCTCTGATTTTGATCTGAATGAAGACATTGTGTTGCCCTCCCTGTGTCCCAAGCCTCAGCATCGTAAGGAAGTTGATTTGTACTCCTTGGATGTGGTTCGGCAAAAGGGTGTATCTGGCAGCTATGGAGTCTTTTCAGAAGTCAGATTCACTTTGTCCTCACAGATGGACTTCGCAGGGGCTGGCTGGATCAGACAGACTGTGGTTCAGGCTTTTTCTATTGAGAGTCAAGTTCCTCCTTTCCCTGTCAAGGCACACTCTGCTCGGGAGCTTAGTGCCTCATGGGCCTTCCGTCACCAGACGTCAGTAATGCAGGTTACCAAGGCAGCCACTTGGTTGTCTGTACACACTTTCACTATGTTTTATAAAGTGATGTGTTTGCATCGGCTGATGCTTCCTTTGGCCGCAAAGTTTTTTGCAGGCTGCTGTTTAGAGGACATGTCGTCTATTGAGGGTGTGTTTTTCAGGTGAGCTTCAGGTGACATTTGAGCTCCTAGTTACCTGGTTGGCTAGGTTTAGCCTTTAAGGAAGTTGTTTTGTTCTGTTGTTCCCACCCCTCATGTTTGATACAGCTCTGGGACGTCCCTACGGTGAAGAAGATGAAGTGCTGTGTCGGTCAATGAACGAAAGAGAAAATGGGATTTCTTTAGTTCACTGACGGACACAGCTCCATGTCTTCTAGACCCTTGGGTTTATGCTGCTTTCTCTTCGGGAGTAAGACTAGGTGGAAACAATTTTGGCTACGCCCCTGAAGCAGTCCCAGGGGGTATACGGGTATACAGTCACTTCCTGCTATAGAACTTCAGTTTTTTTTCTACCTAGTCAGGAATAAGGACCTGGCTCTCTGCTGTGATCTGCAGTCCTGGCATTTTTTCCTTTTAAATGGAATTTATTATTTTCTCTTTATTTTCTGTTCCTGTGTGAACTACAATCAACAGCCGGGCTGGGCAACACACTGGCTATCCTAGATCCTTATGGTCTTCCCAGTCTGGCCTGCGAGCGAGACCTAACTATTAGCTCTGCAACGGTCATGATCAGAGTCGCAACGTGCCTCTGGCCGCAGCACCCCCATTCCAAGGTGGTGCGGTGGACTGCCACGAGTGGTTCCCGCCTAATGCCAAAGTGTGGTGAGCAGTGTACCCCTCCTCTTTTCTCTGGGAATTGCTGGAGTGGCTGTGGGCCCTCCCCAGGGGGGCACTTTTTGTGCTGCCTGGGGAGTCCCTGGGGGCTCCCCCTTGCTGGACTGTTACGTTCCTGGGGTCCAGTGGGGTCCCAGGTGGCGCAGCCATTTTGCTGTGGGGAGTTTTCACTAGCCTCAGCGCCCATGTTTTGGGTTTCCTTGTGTAATCTATAGCGGCGGCCATTTTCTTGTGGTCCGGTGCGGTGACATGCAGTGGGGGCCTCTAATGTCAGCTTCGGCGCTTCCTCTTTGATCGCAGTGTGGCAGGCCGTTTCACGCTCTCCAGCTCTGGGGTGGTTAGTCTCTTTGGGTATACGATCCTTCCTCTGCTATATATAGCGATGTGGGTGCGCTGATACTTGTGGTGCTTCTAATGTTGTGTGGGTTTTTTTTTTTATCTTTTAAAAACACTTTCTCTAGCGCTCATCGACAGACGTAGTCCTCGGTGATACACCACCTTCGGGTTATGTTACCTCCGCAGGAGCAGGACTAGACAGGAAATTAAAAAGCTCTGGCCACACCCTAGGGGCAGTCCCAGAGGGTATATCCTCTCTCTCTCTGCCTCAGCAAATCAGTTATTTTCTGTCTAGTTAGGAGTAAGGACCTAGACACCTTGCTGGGATCTTAGGTCCTGGCAAGAATTTTTTCTTAAAGGATTTTTTTTATACAGCTTTTTCTCCAGTGTTCCTGTGAGATCTTCAAGCAAGAAAGCTGAACTGGGCGACGGGCTGGATGTTGAGATCCGGTGGTCACCCCAGTTCAGCCTACGAGCGCGTGCAGGCCATAGCTCCGCGCTGGGTCGGCCGCGACAAAGTCCCATTAAAAGGACTGAACCCGCGAGTTAAACATCTCGCTGAAACGCCAAAGACCATGAGTCACGGCGTTCGTATCGGTCGACAGCCCTCCCGCCCCGGTGGAGAGGGGTACTGTCAGGAGTTGGTGCCCGCCTGGTTCCGGTATGGTGAGTAGTATGTTCCCCCTTTCCCCCTGACGGGTTTTGTGGTGAACGCGGGCCCCTCTCTGTATGGTAAGAAAGAGTCCTTTCTATCCTATAACATGTCACAGATCCTCCTACTTTGAGTGTAATTTTTTGTGTACAAAAGCCAGGAGGCTTGGTTTGGGAGCTAACAATCTATTGTATACATGTTTAAAAGATGTAATCTGTGGCATTCTGGGAATCTTATGGGTTAAGTATAAGCTACCTACCAGTCAGAAGCCACGGACATGTAGACTGCCTTCCAAATCAGATCTCCAGCTATTAGCAGGCCTCCCGAACGGCCATGCGGTCCGCCAGGGGCCGATACCGCCAACCACGCCATATCCCCAGGCAGAGACAGTGTTGTGTGCAGCACACCGCCATTCAGCAGGCCGCCGCCATTTTTTCTTGCAGGATCGCACGAGCCGCCATTTTGGCGTAGCCTCGTGTCTCCAGCATGGGGGCGGCCATGTTTGAGGTGATCCTACACCTCGTGGAGCTTGGGGGAGGCGCCGGAAGGCGTGCAGAGGGGCGGAGCCGCCTCCTTTCTTCCTGGGCAGCCAGCCAAAAGACTTCCTGTTTGTCAAGACAGCGCTGTAAGCTGTTGCAGTTTAACTCTGAGCATCAAGTGGTGAGCCTGGGGGTCTATCTCTCTCTCTCTCGATCGATAGGGATCCCTAAGCAGGTAACACTAAGGGGCTTTTTTTGTGGCGCTGGGGGTCAGAAAAGAAAAAAAAAAAAAGTTTTTTTTCTTTACTTTTGAATTATATTATCCAGGAAGTAACTGGAGTTATTATGGACCCTGCCACACATATTCCCCCACCTGTTTCCCTCGAGGGGGCCTCGGGACCCGCCGGTGCACAGAGTATAGAGTCATTTACAGCAATTTTGGAGTCTATGGTGGCTCGGGTGGAGGCGGCCTGTCAGGGACAGGGGGTCAAGGAAGCGACCCCCGCCTACCCCTATACCATCTGACACCTCTGACTCAGATTCAGAGATGGTCACGGCAGTTGCAGGTTCCTCTGCAAGGGCTGTTATCCCAGGTAAAGCCCCCTCAGACAGTGAGGAGGACGCTTCTTCTCTTGTTATAATTCAGGAAGAAGCATTGGTGGACGCACTAGTTGTGGCAGTGCAAGAAACCTTAAAACTTGAGGCTTTACCGGCAGAGGCAACTGAAACAGAGAGGCCTTTTGGGACTAATAAGCCCATCAAGACGGCGAAGGCTTTTCCTGTACCTAAATGTTTTGGTAATCAGATTAAAGGAGAATGGGAGCATTCTAAACGTACCTTTACTATTTCCAAGCGTATTGCTAGACGCTATCCGTTTGAGGAATCCATCATTAAGAAATGGACGGTACCACCAGTCGTGGATCCGCCTATTTCCAGGCTGAATAAAGCCACGGTTATTCCAGTGGAGGACACTTCGTCCTTTAAGGATCCGGTGGATCGAAAGATAGAAGCAGAGTCCCGCACTATCTTTTCTCTGATAGGGTCAGCATTTAGACCAGTAATCGTTATTGGTCTAGTTTCCCAGACACTTACGGAATGGGCGAAGATGGTACGCCAAGATCTTAGGGGAAAAGATATTCCCCAGGAGACATCTGATTTGATGGAACAGATCATACAAGGGCTACGGTTTATCTGTGACGCAGCCTTGGACACTACTCCCCTATTAGGGCATGCATCTAAGTTAGCAGTGATCCTCAGACGTGTGCTGTGGTTAAAATGCTGGTCAGCTGACCTAGGTTCCAAAAAGACCTTGACCAATCTCCCCTTTCAGGGGAATCGTCTATTTGGAGCCAACCTAGATGAAATCATTAAGGATGCCACTGGGGGCAAGAGCACTTTTTTGCCACAGGCTGCAAAAGCTAAGGGACCTCGCAACAAGCGAGGACCTTTCTTTACCGCCCATAAAGGGCGCCCGGCTGGTACTAGCGGGAAAGGCAAGACTCCTCCAGGAGGGTTCAAGAAGGGGACCAACCCAGCCAAACCCGAAGCAAAGGAGTACACAGCCTGAAGGTGCGCCCCCACCCGGTTTCAGGGTGGGGGGACGTTTTCACCGGTATTCAGGACATTAGATCGAGCATCAACCACTACTACCGGTGCGATTCTTCCCTTCCAACATTTAAGTACCTCAGGAAGCGGTAGTTACCGTTCCCCGAAAAGATCTTTTCCTTTACCTTTTCCTAAGATTAGTCCCGATACCTCACAGGAATCGGATCTGGTTGACCAGATAGGCCAAGTAGCCTCTAGTCGGGTGACTTCGGTCCCTGAGGTCAACCAGAAAAGATCACCTTTCCTGATAACTATCAGGTATCTGTTAAATGTGTGGGAACAGAAAACGACCAGACTTTCTCGGATGGTCGGGGCCAGATAGCTCTAGGGACGCCTGGTTCAGATCCAATCAGCGCCAGTGGTCCTAGAAATTCTAGGCTGGCCTCCTCAAGCCGGCCTGGCCGACTTGGACATGTTAGTCGCAGACGTTCCGTGGGAACTTCGTCTCAGGGAGTGTCTGTGGTCTCAAGGACCAATTTACCTTCGTGCTTTACAGTCGCTGGTTTTAATGGCCTGGCCATTGAGACCCAAGTACTGAAGGACAGAGGTTTGTCTACTTCAGTCATTCCTACCCTTATTAAAGCAAGGAAAGCGACTTCCAGCAAAGTCTATTATCACACATGGAAGACTTATATTGCGTGGTGCGAATCTTTAGGATTTCCTCCACGTACCTATTCGGTGACTCGAATATTGGCTTTTTTGCAACAAGGGGTTGAGCAGAAGCTAGCCTTGAGCACCATCAAGGGTCAAGTTTCAGCATTAGCAATCTTCTTTCAGAAGCCTTTAGCTACCAAATCCTTGGTGCGGAATTTCATCCAGGGGGTGCGGCACCTGGCTCCTCCAGTCCGCGCGCCCTTACCGCCCTGGGATCTTAATTTGGTTTTGTCGGTTCTACAGAAACCTCCTTTTGAAAACATCAGGGAGATTCCCTTGCTTACTCTATCCCAGAAGGTGGCCTTCTTGGTGGCTATTACTTCTGCTCGCAGGGTGTCAGAACTGGCTGCATTATCATGCCAGTCACCATACCTAGTGATTCATAGGGATAAGGTAGTACTTCATCCTAAGCCATCTTTTCTTCCCAAGGTGGTTTCAGATTTTCATCTGAATGAAGATATTGTACTACCTTCCTTGTGTCCTCAGCCCAAGCATCATCGGGAACATGCGTTGCATTCCTTAGATGTGGTTCGGGCAATCAGGGTATACCTGAAAGCTACGGAATCATTCCGTAAGACGGATTCACTTTTTGTGATCACGGATGGCCCCAGAAAGGGTTTGCCTGCATCTGCCGCGACCATTGCCAAATGGATTAGACAAACGGTGGTACAGGCTTATTCTATTAAGGGTCAGAGTCCTCCGTTCTCTGTTAGGGCGCACTCCACTCGAGCGCTCAGTACTTCCTGGGCCTTTCGCCATCAGGCGTCAGTGGTCCAGGTATGTAAGGCGGCCACCTGGTCGTCGGTACATACCTTTACAAGATTCTGTAAAATTGATGTGACGGCATCGGCGGATGCCTCATTTGGCCGCAAGGTTTTGCAGGCCGCAATTTGAGGAGACCGGTGGTCTACCTCGAGGGTTTTTTTCTGTTTGAAAAAAAAAAAAAAATTGTTTTCTCTTTTTTTTGGTTGAGTCTCATCATTAAGGATGAGCATTGTAAACTTCTAGTTGGCACCGGTTGGGCCTTCTAGATTGGGATTTGATTTCCATTTTCCCACCCCTCAGTTGTGATACTGCTCTGGGACGTCCCGAAGGTGGTGTATCACCGAGGACTACGTCTGTCGATGAGCGCTAGAGAAAAATGGATTTTTGTAAAATCTTACCGTAAAATCCTTTTCTCTTAGCTCATCGACAGACGTAGTCCCCGCCCCTCTGTTTTGGAGTTGGGTTGGGTTAAATTCTCTAAGCACTGCTTTTTCACATAACTGATTTGCTGAGGCAGAGAGAGAGAGGATATACCCTCTGGGACTGCCCCTAGGGTGTGGCCAGAGCTTTTTAATTTCCTGTCTAGTCCTGCTCCTGCGGAGGTAACATAACCCGAAGGTGGTGTATCACCGAGGACTACGTCTGTCGATGAGCTAAGAGAAAAGGATTTTACGGTAAGATTTTACAAAAATCCATTTTTTTTCTTTTGTGCACAGTGCGGCTCTGATTTAAATATGGAGCCCCTGGAATGTGGGCTTGAAGCTGCGGACCCTCTGGGTCTGTCTGCCCTGGCAGTCATGACGGTGGCCCTGCAGTCACTTGTGTTAAAGGACGATATGGCCCTGCAAAGGCGTCCTAGCAAGAAGCGCCCCCCACCTTCACCAGAGTCTGAGGTGGATTTGCCGCCTTGGACTTGAGTCAGCCCATTGGGTCTGCGTCCACGCACCCTGAGTGCTGTAACAGTGAGGATTAATCCTTCTCCTCTGCAGCCGCGCATATAAAAAGGCTGGTGGAGGCATTATTTGTGTCTATGCGGGAAACTTAAAGTTGGAGGACTCAGTTAATGCTGAGTTGGCGACGGCGGTGCAGTTTGGCACCCGCAGATCTTCCAAGGTGACTAAGGCATTCCCCTTTCCTGCCTATTTTGACAATATCACTAGTCATTGGGGTCAACCGAAACGCATGGTTGGAATACCTAAGCGTTTCGCTAGGAGATATCCTTTTAAGGAGTCTCTCCTGAAGATAACGGTTCCACTGTCAATGGACTCTCAGGTTTCCAGGCTAAATAAGGCTCACTTTTGCCGGTGGAGGATTCTCCATTAATTAAGGATCCTGTGGTCAAGAGAGCTGAGGCTCTGGTCCATTACCTTTTCACCGTGGCAGGTTCAATGTTGAGGCCGGAGTTTGCTATCACCTTGGTATCCCAGACCCTAACGAAATGGGCTAAAATTTTAAGCCAGGATCTTGAGGGGGGTCAACACCATCCTGAGTTGGCGGTTCAGTTGATCCAGGGGCTACAGTACATTTGTGATGCATCTCTGGATGCAGCCTCCTTGGCTGGCAGGGTTTCTGACGTCGGTGATTCTTCGCCGCATAATTTGGTTGAAGTACTGGTCCACCGACCAGGCTTCTTAAAAGGTGCTGACTGATCTTCCCTGTTGTAGGTGACAGTTTGTTCAGTGCCTCTATGGAGGAGATCATTAAGGGCCTTACGGGAGGTAGGAGTACATTACTTCCGCAGGTTGCTAGGGGCAAGGAACCTCGTTGTAAACGTGGTTCTTTTTTCTCGGCTCACAAGTGACCCTTTCCTCCATCTGGATCACAGGAAAAGGGTTCGAGACCCACCCATAACTTTGCGGGAGGCTACACGAGACCCTGGAAATAGTAAGTCAAAAGCGGGCCCTACTGGTTCTGCGGACAAGCCTTCCCCAGCCCGAAAGGGCGCCCTCACCCAAAGTTGGAGTGGGGAGACGTCTTTGCTTCTTTCCGGACCCATGGACCTTTCTCATTCAGGGCAAATGGATCCAGGAGTTGAATCGGTACGGTTGCAAGATCGAGTTTCGGTCCTTGCCTCCGGCAAGATTCTTTCCTTCCAACTTACAACTGTCTCACGTTTGGCTGCGGGGTCTCTATGGGGCAGTGCAGGACCTGTTAGCACAAGGAGTCATTGTGCCGGTTCCAGAGTCAGAACGTTTTCAAGGTTTTTATTCAAATCGGGTTTACTGTTCCCAGGAAGGAAGGCAAGGTTCGCCTGGTCTTGGACCTCAATTCTCTGTACCACTTTGTGCAGGTTCAAAAGTTTCCGATGGAGTCTATCTGCACGATAGTGGCTTTCCTCCATCAAGGGGATCTTCTGGCTTCTATTGATCTCATGGACGCTTACCTTCATATTCCAATATATGTCGGGCATCAGCGTTTTCTTTGTTTTGCCGTGGGCGAGGAGCATTATCATTTTGTGATGTTACCCTTTGGTCTTGCTTCAGCTCCTCGGGTGTTCACAAAGGTTTTGGCCCCGGTGTTGGCCTTGCTTCGGGAGAGGGGGATCGAGGCACTAGGTTACCTGGAGGATCTGCTTCTGTGTGCAGTCTTCTTCGGCTCTCAAAGTCGACTTGGACATTACTGTGCGAACTCTACAGGAGTTCGGATGGATGCTGAATTATCAGGAATCGGCTTTGACTCCATCCACCAAGCTGGACTACTTGGGCCTGATGCTGGATTCAGCGTCAGCCCGGGTATTTCTTCCACAGGCGAAACTTCTTAAGTTTCAGTATGCAGTTCGGCTCCTGTTTTCCAACCGTTGGTCGTTGCTCAGGACTTGCATGCGTGCTGGGTCTTCTGGTTTCCACCTTCGAGGCGGTTCTGTTTGCTCAGTTCCATACCAGACCTTTGCAAAGAGAGATTCTGGCCAAATGAAACAAGAATCCGCTGTCGGACGATCTGATCCTGTTGAGTTGGGGTACGAGGAGTTCCCTGATATGGTGGCTCTGCTCCCCGGTGCTTCACCTGGGAAAATCCTTTCTTCCCCTGTATTGGACAGTGATTTCCACAGATGCCAGTCTGTCCGGGTGGGCAGGTGTCTTGGGATTTTACTCTGCCCAAGGTGTTTAGGTTGGAGAGGAAGACAAACAAAGAAAAGCTGCTCAGGTGTAGTTGTTGAGCCTGGTGCAGGTCAGATCCGTCATCCAAAGTAGTAGAACATCCAAAAGCAGGACCGCACTCAAGGCAGGTGTTGAAATCAATAAAATCCTTTATTCCTCATAGACAAATTCACACAGACAGTGCATGACAGACATGTCAGGTTGACGCGTTTCACGATATAGATAATCGCTTACTCATAACCACACTGTGTGGTTATGAGTAAGCGATTATCTATATCGTGAAACGCGTCAACCTGACATGTCTGTCATGTACTGTCTGTGTGAATTTGTCTATGAGGAATAAAGGATTTTATTGATTTCAATACCTGCCTTGAGTGCGGTCCTACTTTTGGATGTTCTATTAGGTTCGAGAGGAGTCCAGTCTGCCGATCAACATACTGGACATTCGGGTGATCAGGCTTTGTCTGTCCCAGTGGACGGATAGTCTGCAGGGATGCCCAGTGAGGATACAATCTGCCAATGCTACGGCTGTGACTTAAGTCAATCATCAAGGGGGCATAAGGAGTGCCCTGGCGGCCCGGTAAGTAGCCAGCATCCTGTGGTGGGCAGAACTTTATTTTTTTCCGGCCCTCTCTGCTATGCACATTCCGGGGGTAGAGAATTGGCAAGCGGACTGTCTGTCAGCAGACGTTGGATCCGGGAGAATGGTCTCTGCACACTTGGGGTCAGTATCGTCTGATTTTACGTTTTTCTTCCTATACAACGTCTGTCGAGACAACTACGCAGAATCGAGGTAGATGGTGGTGCAGGCCTATTCTCTTAAGGGTCGGGTTCCTCCGTTCCCTGTCAAGGCACATTCTTTGAATGCGCTTAGTGCCTCCTGGGCCTTCCATCATCAGGTGTCAGTGGTTCAGGTGTGCAAGGCGGCTACGTGGTCATCTGTACATACATTCACAACGTTTTTTTAAGGTGGATGTACTTGCATCTTCGGATGCTGCTTTTGGTCGCAATTCAGGCTGCAGTTGCAGAGGCTCCCGCCTCTTGGGGGTTTATTTTTTTCCTGATGGTGAGCTCCAGTTGTTCCTGGTTGAGCTCCTGTTTTAGCTGGTTGGCTAGGTTTAGCCTTGCTGGGAATTATATGTATTGCTGTGTTTTTCCCACCGCTCTTGTTGATACTGCTTTGGAACATCCCAAGGGTCTAGAAGACATAAGGCTGTGTCTGTCAGCGAATGAAAGAGAAAATTGGATTTTTGTCTTACTGTAAAATCCTTTTCTATGAGGTTCACTGACGAGACACAGCACCTGCCCCTCTGTTGAGTTGAGTTATGTATTCTTCGGATGCTGCTGCTTACAAACTGAAGTCCTATAGCAGGAAGTGATGGTATACCCCCTGGGATTGCCTAAATTGTTTCCGCCTAGCCCTACTCCTGAATAGAGAGCAGAATAAGCCCAAGGGTCTAGAAGACATGGAGCTGTGTCTGTCAGTGAACCTCATAGAAAAGAATTTTACGGTAAGACCAAATCCAGTTTTTTGATTCATGGTAAAATCCATTTCTCTGATGTTCATTGACCGATACAGCACCTGCCCCTCTATGGAGTTAGGTTTGTTTCTTCTGACACGGTTTACAAAACTGAAGACCTATAGCAAGAAAGTGGACCTATACCCCCAGGGACTGCTCCATAGGCGTGCTCAAGCTTTTTTTCTCTGCCTAATGTCCTACTCTTGTAGGGGGCAGTATAACCCTACGGTCAAGAAGATGAAGTTCTGTGTCCATCAATGAACATTACACAAAAGGATTTTACTTAAAGTTAAAAATCCTATTTTTTTGCCAAATCCCGCATGGGATACCGCCAGCCAGTGGTAAATATTGCATGTTTTCTTACCCTCTGGTCCATTCGTTAATCGGACATAAGCGCTTTTTAAACAATATTTACAGGCGCATTTTTCATTTTGTGGTAAATACCACTAATTATTTTTTTTTTTTTTTTTATGAATTGGACTTGAGTCACTTGACTGCGTTATCGCATGTGGTAAACGTTAGTGAATTCACCCCATTGTCTCTAAACTTTGTACTGCTTCATTGATTTTAAACCGGTTTGTTCTAGGTGGAATGGTTACACATTCTAATCTAAATAGGTATACACCGCTCCTCCTGTGCTCAATTTAGGCATCATTTTAGAAGTGAGTTACTTTTTCCTCTGTTTGCTTTGTGTATGACATGCTAATGGTATTTCTGCTTTTTTTTTTTTTTTTTTTTTTTTTTTTTATGTAGTCCTGGGCCGTGTTCTGGAGATTACAGACCTACCAGAAGGCATCACTCGAGCAGAAGCAGGAAAACTTTTCACACAGCTGGCAATGTCTGGGGCCAAAATACAGTGGTTGAGGGACGCTCAGGGTCATGCCCCAGGGCCTAGTGGCAACAATAATGGACCTGCAGAAAATGGCCGCCAAATTCACAGCAATGACCTGGCAGCTTTTTATACCATCGTGGCAGTCTTCCCCAGCACCATGGCAGCACAGAACGCCTCAGTGCAGCAAAACAGTCCACTCAGCCGCTTCAAGTTGCGCAGCATCAAAAAGAACTATGATTTACGCATACTGGAACGTGCCAGCTCGCAATAGCATGTGAAGATAGGTGGGGGAAGGTGTGAGGGAAGGGACAGAAGGAGGAATACATCTCTCCCCCTCTAATCATCATGCCTCTTTCTCTCTCCTCTTCCCACCACCAGTTGAAGAAGCACACTGGACTTATAAATACAGCCTCTACCTTTCTAGCCTCTTTTTCTCCCTGCACTTTTATTGTTTTCAGCCGCTTCCTTCAGCCGTTTTACTTTGTCCCATCTTTTTAATTTGTTTTATCATTCTCCACTTCTGGTTCGCTGTCGAATACACATCTGTTATGTTGCTTACTTTCTTTATATCACCCGTTTGTTTCTTTCTTAAACTTGCACGCTTTTCCTTCTTTTTTATGTTTTCTGGCTTTTCTTTCCAGTATCTCCTGATGCACACTGTTATCTGAGCGCCACCACCATATCATTGATGCCCTTTTGTTTCTTGCGCATCCTGCAAACACCGCAGGTTATTCTACTTTACGTCAAATTTTATATATGGGTTTTCCTCTTCAAATTCTTCTCTGCGGTACTTTTTATAAAGACATTACCCAATTTCTGATCGAGAGCAGAGATGCTCTGTAGCGGGTATGACGCTGCCATAGGGCAAAAGGGTAAAGGAATGGACAGAAATTTTTTTTCTTCATCCTGAGTGGAATTTTGAACATTTTGCCTTTTTTATTTTTTATTTTTTTTCTTTTCTCAGAGTTGGTTGTCCCTGAACATTGTATAGATTTTTTTTGTTCTTTTTGATGCTTGTGAGAGTACATTAACATGGGTATTTATTTGCACAAATGGGCTGTACTCACTGTAAATTTTATTTAATCCGATTTTGTTTTTAAATATGGAAAAAAGAAGTATGTGTCACATTAACAAAGTGTGTCTTTTTCTTTATAGTTTTGGTAAAACAAGATTTATATTGTGTTATGTATTCTGGTGTCATTCTGTTATTACCACCAATTGTTTATTACCATTGCTGTCCAAATATCCAGCACCTCACCTCCCCACCACCCCCATTGCCCCAACCCCCACCTCCTACAAAAACAAGACTCCAATAATGCATCAAATCGGCCACTACCAGTACTATGACAGGGCAAATACAGGTGGCTGTTACCATCAGCAGAATTGCACCTGTCTTTAAGGTGATAAGCAGACAAATGGCTAGGTACAAAAATAAAATGCATATATTGGAGCCATTTTACCCGCCAAAGATTCATATTTTTGCCCATCAAGTACTGAGATTTAGGGGGTCTGTCATTTTCACATCCAGACAAGTCTTTCCATACTGAGCGTGTTAGATTATTTTCCTGTTTAACCACTTAAAGACCGAAAGGTTTTACCCTCTTAATGACCAGACTATTTTCTCTTTCATTCATTGACGGACACAGCTCCAGATCATCTTGACCCTTGGGTTTATGCTGCCCCCTACAGGAGTAGGACACTAGGCGGAAAAAGGTTTGCCTACACCTATAGGGCAGTCCCAGGGGGTATACTCCCACTTCCTTCTATAGGTCTTCAGTTTTTTTTCTGCCTAGTCAGGAGTAAGGACCTAGTTCCTTGCTGGGATCTCTGGTCCAAGCATTTTTTCCTTTTTAGATAGAGGCAAACTTCTTTTCTCTTACGTCCTCCGACAGTCGCCGCCCGTTCACACAGTCTTCACCAATGGGTATTGACCTTTGCTCCGCAGGAGTAGCTAGGCACAAGACTTGTTAGTAACAAAGGCTTTTAGCATAGACACACCCCTAGGGGCTGTCCCACTAGTCAATACCTCCCTGCACCAGCATTCCCAACTCAGTTTGATTTTGCCTAGCTCAGGAGTAGATAGGCTTTCCTGTGCTGGGGCTACAGTCTCAGCCTTCTACCCTTTTTTTGATTTTATTTAAAAGTTGTTTTCTTTGCTTTACTAGCTGTTATTTTATCAGCTTTTAGATAGGGTTCTTCGGATGAAGATGCATCATGCGGAGCTGGGTATCGGACTGTCCGCCCTGGGTCTCCAGGGCTGAGGGTCAGATGGATCACCAGCCTGCCATCGAGCGTTTTGCTATGGCCATCGCTGCAGGGATGCTGCCTGTGAGGTGGCTACCTCACTGGACGCCTTCTGCGGTTTTGTGCTGCGGTGTCCTGCGTCCCGGCTACGGCACTCCCTGTCATATGAGGACAGCGGTTTTTCCGTTTGTGGAGGCTACCCCACGCCATCCGGTACGGTAAGCACCTTTTCTATGTGGGGGCCTCTGTCTGGGGTGTCAGTCTGTGTACTGTGTGTCCCCTCATGTCTGTGTGTGCGGGCTCCCTGATGTGATCCCTGCGGGGTTAATGTTTAATCACTGCTGTGAGGTGGGGGCCCCTCTCTCTCCTGTATCACCTTGTGTGTTTTGAGTGAAGACATGTATGTGCGGCAACCACTGCGGCTGAGCGCCGCGCGGTCCGCCCTTTTTGCCGGGGGTGGCGACATGTTGGCTTCACCCTGAGCCTTGTACAGGGTTGCAGTGCGGTGCTTTTGGCGCCAATCGCCGCCATTTTGTGTGTGGCAGGTCGCTCGATCCGAGCACATGTCGGCGGCCATTTTCTAGAAGCCTCCATTGATTTCTATGGGCAGCCATTTTCCCTGAGCCTGAAGCAGTGTTATAGTTCAGCCTTCTTGACCTCACTTCCTCTTTCTCTGGAACAGCGATCAGTAGCAACGCTCTGCGAGCTCTGCAGGTGATCTCTCCATACTTTTCTGTGCTATCCTTCCTGACTCAGCTGTTTTCTGTCCCTGTGGGGGTCGGTGCATGCTGTGAGTATGGCGGTGGGCTGCGCTCGCCGCGGCGCTTAAAGGGCCAGTGCCTTTTTCTTTCATGCTTGTTTTTTGGCATAGATTCTCAGGATAGCACGTTCCCCCCCCAGCCGTGGTGGGGGACCCCGGGTCTGCTGTACCCCCCGCTGTGCCTAATTTGCCCGCTGTAGTGGCATCTTTGGTGTCACAGATGGAGGTGCTGATGGCTGAACGGTCTGCAAAAGAGAGGGCCAGGTTATCTATCTCCTCTGATCAGATGGTGATGTGGCTGCTGTGGCTGGCATGCCCTTTTCAGGGTCTCGCCCGTCTCGGGACCTTTTGGGGTCTGAAGGGGAGGCAGATTGATACGTCTACCCCAAGCTCGCCTGAAGAGCTTGCGCTCAATGGATGAGCTGTTTCTCTTCTATCAAAGTTCCTCTTTTGGGACACATAGAACCCGCGAGTCGGCGCAGGTTTTCCCCTGCCCTGCTGAATTTTCTTCACATTGTGAATGGACAATGGCGCAGTTTGAAAAAGCCCTGTACGGTGCCTAATCGGTTTAAACTGCTTTATCCTGTTGCGCCCTCCACTGAGGAGCGCTGGTGCGTGGCGCCCCAGGTGGATCACCTGGGCCGTGTTGAACAAGGCTACCCTGGTTTCCGCTGAGGATACCCCGGTTTTTTCCGGGCTCCTACTGGCAGGAGATTGGAGTCTCTTGCCCGCCATGCTTATATGGTGGCGGGCTCTATGCTCAAACCTATTTTCGCTTCTGTCATGGTGGCTTAGGCGGTGGCGGACGGGACTGAGGTGCTCAGACGCACCCTTGTGTCTGATTCTGCCCCGCCAGCTACGCTGGCTTTGGTGGACCAGATTCATCAGGGGGTCAGGTACTTATGCAATGAGGCCCCTTTAGCTGCACGCCTGTCTAGTGTCGCGGTGCTTAACCGTCAACTGCTCTGGCTGAAGAGTTGGTCGGCTGACCAATCGTCACGGAAAACGGTGGCTGATTTTCCCTATGCTGGGTCTCGCCTTTTTGGCGAGGCTTTGGATACTTTGGTGAAAGGAGTCACTGGGGGCTAGAGCACTCTGTTGCCCCAGAATCCGAACAACAAGTCCTTTTGCGGCAAGCGGGCCCCGCTTTTAGATCCTCCAAGGGCAAGCCTTTCAAAGGCCAAGGTGGCCAGAAGAAGCCTTGGGCGGGTAAGCAAAAGTCCGGCCAAGCCGGCTCTGCGCCCCATTCCGCTTCTGCCTGAAGGGACGCCCTCACCCGCTTCTGGGGTGGGGGGACGTTTGCGCGTTTTTTCCTCCAGCCTTGGCTGTCCCGCATTCAGGACAGATGGGTTCAGGAAATCGTTCGATCAGGATACAAGATCGAATTCCTTTCTCGACCGGCGGACAGATTTTTTCCTCAAATCTTCAGCTGACTCCTGGGCGCTTGCAGGATCTGCATCAAGCGGTGCAGGGTCTCCTGGCCCAGGGGGTGGTGGTTCCGGTGCCTCACCGGGGCAGGTTTCGGGGGTTTTTTACTCCAATCTGTTCACTGTGTCCAGAAAGGAGGGCAAGGTACGTCCGATCCTGGACTTAAAAGATCTGAACCGCTTCGTGCGTGTTCGGAAGTTTCGCATGGAATCCCTGCGCTCGGTGGTGGCTGCCCTGAGCCCGGGAGAATTCATGGCCTCTATCGACCTGAAGGATGCGTACCTACACATCCCCATTTTCGAAGGTCACCAGAGGTGCCTTCGGTTCGCCATTGCGGAGGACCATTACCAGTTCGTGGCGCTGCCTTTCGGTCTCGCTTTGGCTCCACGGGTCTTTACCAAAGTGCTGGCGCCTGTTCTGGGCCTGTCGAGAGCCCAGGGTATTGTGAGATATCTGGACGATCTCCTGTTAAGATCGAGTGCCTGGCAGGGCCTGCTGAGCGACCTGTCCACTGCGGTACGGACACTTCAGGAGTTCGGTTGGACCATCAACGTTCCGAAATCGACGCGGTCTCCTTCGGTTCGCCTTCCCTATCTGGGAATGGTTCTGGACTCTGCTCATGCCAGAGTATTCCTGCCGGAGGAAAAGCTCCGGACACTTCAGGAAGAGGTCAGGTCCCCCAGGGACACCGTTTCTCATCACTCAGGACCGGTATGCGGTGCCTGGGGTTAATGGTCTCGGCCTTCGAGGCGATCCCCTTTGCTCAGTTTCACACGCAGTCTCTCCAAGCGGAGATTCTAGCCAAGTGGGACAAGCGTCCTCAGTCTTTGGATCTGAGGGTTTCATTGAGCCGCCGAACCAGAAGGGATCTTCTGTGGTGAATCCAGTCCCCGGCTGTGTCGGGGGGCAAGTCTTTTCATCCGTTGCTATGGACGGTGATCACCATGGCTGCCAGTCTGTCGGGCTGGGGTGGTGTTCTGGGCAACCTGTCTGCCCAGGGAACTTGGTCGGAGGAGGAGTCCTCCCTTCCGATCAACATCCTGGTAT
Source organism: Pelophylax lessonae (assembly GCF_965119305.1). Taxonomy (NCBI): domain Eukaryota; kingdom Metazoa; phylum Chordata; class Amphibia; order Anura; family Ranidae; genus Pelophylax; species Pelophylax lessonae. The sequence continues at coordinate 573,989,594 of NC_138769.1, read as the reverse complement.
TGAGGGCGATAAAGCTTTGCTTTCTCCAGTGGTCGGAACGACTTCAGGGCCGTCCGGTTCGGGTACAGACGGACTATGCCAACGCGGTGGCTTACATCAACCACCAAGGGGGCATCGGGAGTGCCCGAGCGGCCCGGGAAGTGACCGACATTCTGCCTTGGGCCGAGACTCGCGTCCCGGCGATAACGGCAGTTCACATTCCGGGGGTGTAGAACTGGCGGGTCGATTATCTGAGCTGCCAGACCCTGGACCGGGGGAATGGTCCCTACACCCAAAAATCTTCCAGATGCTGTGCGCGAGGTGGGGATCCCCAGATGTGGATCTGTTCGCGTCTCGGCTAAACAACAAGGTGGAAAGGTTCATAGCGTGACCGCGAGATCCTCGGGTGGACGCCTCGGACGCGTTAGTGGCGCCTTGGCATTAGTATCGTCTTATGTATACCTCTCCTCAATTCAGTTGCTGTCCAGGTTCCTTCGCAGGTTGGCCTTGGAACCGCACGCGGTGATTCTGGTGGCACCGGACTGGCCTCGCCGGTCCTGGTACGCGGACATCGTTCGTCTGGCAGTCGAGCCTCCATGGTGCATGCCACTGCGGGAAGACCTTCTGTCTCAAGAACCGATCTTCCATCCTGCTTTACAGTCGCTGGATTTACCGGCCTTGCAGCGTGCTCCCTTTGAAAACATCAAGGAGATATCATTGCCTCTGTTGTCTAAATAAGGTTGCCTTTTTTGGTGGCGATCACTTCGGCTCGCAGGGTGTCGGAGTTGGCGGCGTTGTCCTGCCACTCTCCCTGCTTGGTGGTTCACAAGGATAAGGTGGTCTTGCGACCTCACCCGTCCTTCCTCCCTGAGGTGGTCTCTGATTTTCACCTTAATGAGGACATTGTCTTGCCTTCGCTCTGTGCGAAGCCCAAGCATCCTAAGGAGGTTGCTTTGCATTCCTTGGATGTTGTCAGGGTGATCAGGGTTTACCTGTCGTTCACTGGATCTTTTCGCAAGTCGGATTCCCTCTTTGTCCTTCCTGAGGGACCTCGGAAGGGCATGGCGGCGTCTGCAGCGACCATTGCCAAATGGATCAGACAGACCGTTGTACGGGCCTATGCTTTGAAGGGAAGGGTTCCACCCTTCCCTGTTAAGGCGCACTCTACCAGATCTCTGTGTACGTCTTGGGCCTTCCGGCTTCAGGCCTCTGTGGCCCAGGTGTGCAAGCTGCGACTTGGTCGTCCGTGCACACCTTCTCCGCATTTTATAAGGTGGATGTTCAGGCATCAGCCGTTGCCTCCTTTGGCCGCAAGTTCTCAGTGCGGCAGTGCCATAGGAACCCTTGTTTATGGGTCTTTGGCTGTTGGGGTTTTTGCCTCTGGGTTACTTGTTTTCCTGGGTTGTTGCTCCTGTGGAGCACGTTCCTGTTGCCCAGCTGGTTCTCTTACAGTGTGTAAGGTTCCTTTCTCTCATGTGGGTAATGCGTTGCTCTTCTGCGGCTGCGTCTCCCACCCCTCATGTCTACACTGCTTTGGGACATCCCATTGGTGAAGACTGTGTGAATGGGCGGCGACTGTCGGAGGACGAAAGAGAAAACGGAATTTTTGTAAAATCTTACCGTAAAATTCCTTTCTCTGAGTCCTCCGACAGTCGCCGCCCCCTGCCCCTCTTTTGGGGTCTTGTGTACTCTTACTGCTATGCTACCAAACTGAGTTGGGAATGCTGGTGCAGGGAGGTATTGACTAGTGGGACAACCCCTAGGGGTGTGTCTATGCTAAAAGCCTTTTGTTACTAACAAGTCTTGTGCCTAGCTACTCCTGCGGAGCAAAGGTCAATACCCATTGGTGAAGACTGTGTGAATGGGCGGCGACTGTCGGAGGACTCAGAGTAAGGAATTTTACGGTAAGATTTTACAAAAATTCCGTTATTCCTTATCCATTGGGTTATGCTGCCCCCTGCAGGAGTAGTTCTAGGCAGGAAATAAATTAGTTCTCCACACCCACAGGGCTGTCCCCACAGGCATAACCTACACCCTCTGCTCCTGCAAACCAGTTTGTTTCTGCCTAGAGAAGGAGTAGGACCTAGGTTTCCTGCTGGGACTCCGGTCTCAGTTTTTTTTTATTCTTTTCAGAATATTTTGTTTTATTTCTCTTTACTCACTTTGCTAGTTAGTATTCAGGGGGATCCTCCTGCTGATCTACAAGCAATGCCGGCTGGGGTTTCGCACTGGATAATCTAAATCCTTAAGGTCTCCCCAGCCTGGCCTATGAGCGTGAGCAGGTTATAGTCCCGCACTAGGCCTCGCCACGACAGTGCCTCTTTCCGGATGGGGACGAGCCTGTGAGTGGATGTCTCGCTGGGACGCAACGACCTGGAATGCCCTGAGTCGCAGCGTACCTCTCGGCTGGCAGCACCCCCACTCCGAGTGGGAGGTGGTTCTGCTTGGAGCAGAGCCCACCCGGTCCATGGTATGGTGAGTAAATGTAGCCCCTCTTGCCCCTCGGTGGTCATGGGGGAATGTTGCCCCTCCCCTGGGGCTAATAGGACCTAGATTTCCTAAAAGATCCCCCTTACCTGTTCGCCTTCCCCGGGGGGAGGGGGGGGGGGCTATAGCTGGGGCGCCTGCCGTCCTGGGGTGGTGGCAATAGTACCTTTTTTTTTTTTTTTTGTAGATCCTTGAGGCCTTCATATTGGAGGTCCCTGACTGCATGGCACGCCGTGGGCGCCGCCATCTTTAGTGTGGGCAATGTAAAATATTTTTCCTATTGACTTTTATGCAGCCATTTTCCCTGTGCTTCCTATTGATTTGCGTTGGCAGCCATTTTTGTGTAGCCCTGTGGAGCTACACAGGCAGCGTGACTTTTCACATACCAGGCTGATGTCACATCCTGTGACTCCCTCTTCCTGCTGCACAGTCTGATTCAGGAGGTTTCCTCTGTAGGTGGTAAAGTACTGGTGTCTTTGTGGGCATATCTCTGCACACTCTGCTGTCAGTATATATTTAAGGGGGATTCCGCAGACCGCGGCGATCGGTGGGAACCGCGATCAGCATTTTTAAAGTGACAGTACTCCTTTTTTCTGTTGCATTGAATATGGAATCCCAGGCAGTAAATTCACCCTCAGACCCACTTAGTGTGACGTCCGGATCGCAGTTGCTAGCCGCGATTTCAGCAGCTCTGGGAAGCCTGGCGACCAAAGTCGATTTTGTAATGAAAAAGGTTACTAGCCGCAAACGGCCGCTGCCTTCTCCATCATTGGTGGGGTCCTCTGATTCAGAGGCTGATATGGTCGCCTTGGATGAAGAGGATCGGTCGCCTTCAGCTGCAGCGCGGGAAACGCGTTTTGGTGGAAGCCCTGATTGTTTCAGTAAGGGAAGCTTTAAAAATGGCAGATGAGCCCATGTCGGCAGGGACACAGGGGTCTTTTGGCTCCCCCAAGACCCAAAAATCGGGAAAGATTTTTCCTTGTCTCGAGACTTTTCACGACATTGGTAATGACCAATTGCGGCGCATCAAGTACGTGCTAGTTGTGCCTAAGCACTTTAAACGCTGTTATCCCTTTGCTGAGACGGTCTCCAACCGTTAGACGGTACCGTCTAAGGTGGATCATCCCGTTTCCAGGTTGAACAAATCTACTATAGTGCCTGTGGAAGATTCTACGTTTTTTATGGATCCGGTGGACAGGTGGGTGGAATCTTTCCCGCCATCTTCATGTGTTGGCGTGTTCTATTCTAAAACTGTTTTTTGTGTCTGTTTTAGTATCAGACGGTTACAGAATAGATTGAGGTTCTGAAGGGGAACTTGGATCCTGACATAGTTCCCCGGGAGCTGATGAAACTTATGGACCAGATGGCTCAGGCCCTGGTGTTCCTGTGTGATGCATCCTTGGATGTGGCTCATCTGGTGGCTAGAGTTTCGGCTGTGGGGTTTGCACAAGGATGAATGGTTTGGCTGAAGAGCTCGTCGGCTGACCAGGCTTCCAAAAAAAGCCCTGACGGATCTTCCTTTTTTTGGTAGAGCGATTGTTTGGTGACTCAGTAGATGAGTTGACCAAGGGTCTAACTGGTGGGAAGAGTACTCCTTTTTTTTTCCTCAATCCTTCAAGGGTAAAACTCCCCGTACTAAGCGGGGGCCTTCCTTTATCACTCATAGGCGTTTTTTTAGTGCCTCCGGGGCGCAAGAAAAAGGTAAGCCGTTCAGAGCTTCTGGAGGGACTTGGAAGCACTGGGGCAAGCCCAAGACCAGTCAGCCCGGTTCTGTGGACAAGTCCTCTTCAGCATGAAGGGGCGCCCTCACCCGCTTCTGGGGTGGGGGGACGTCTGCGCTTCTTTCAGGGACCCTGGACTTCTTCATTCTAGACAATTGGGTTCATTAACTGTTTTTAGTTCCGGGTACAAGATCGAATTTAGGTCCCGGCTGGGGGGCAGGTTTTTTCACTCAAATCTTTACCTGTATCTGGATCGTTTTAAAGATCTCCAGGCTCAAGGAGTGATTATGCCAGTTCTTCAGCTGAAACGCTTTCATGGCTTCTATTCCAATCTGTTCACGGTGCCCAGAAAGGAGGGCAAGGTGTTTAATTCTGGATCTCAAGGCTCTGAACCGCTTTGCGGTGGTAGAGGAGCACTTTCAATTTGTGGCGTTACCCTTTGGTCTCGCCTCCGCTCCCAGAGTTTTTACCAAGGTCCTGGCCCCCGGTGCTGGCCTTGTTTCATCAGAGAGGAATTGCAATTTTGGGATATCTGGACGATCTCCTGTTGCGAGCAGACTCTCAATTACAGTTCGGACCCTTCAGGAATTCGGATGGACGATCAATTTAAAAAAATATGCTCTGGCGCCATCCATACGGGTCACGTATCTGGGGCTGACTCTCGTCTCTGCTCTGGCAAAGGTTTTTCTCCCCTTGGAAAAGCTTCAGAAGTTGCAAAGGGGCGATCAGGTTTTTTGATGGAAACGGATCGGTCTTCCTTGCGGACTTGCATGAGGGCCCTGGGTCTGATGGTATCGACCTTCAAGGCGATCCCATTTGCTCAGTCTCACTCAAGGCCTCTGCAGAAAGATTCTTGCAAAATGGAACAGGGACCCTCAGTCATTGGACGAGAAGATTTGTTTGAGCCATCTCTCAAAGTCTGCTTTTTCCTGGTGGATCCAGTCACCAGCTTTGTGTCAGGGCAAGTCCTTCCTGACGCTGTTCTGGACCGTGGTCACCACGAAAGCCAGCCTGTCAGGCTGGGGTGGAGTGCTGAGGAAGCTCTGTGCTCAGGGGACTTGGTCGACAGTCTTCCTTGTCGATAAATATTCTGGAGCTCGGAGCGATCAAGCTTTGCCTGTTCAACTGGATAAGTCGGCTACGCAGTTCCCCCAGTTGGGATACAATCGGACAATGCCATGGCTTACATCAATCATCAAGGGGGCACCAAGGCTGTCCTGGCGGCCACAGAGGTGGCAGAGATTCTGGTTTGGGCGGAAGACAATGTTCAGGCCCTTTCCGCAGTCCACATTCCAGGTGTGGAGAATTGGAAAGTGGATTACCTGAGTCCCGTAAGGTGTTGGATCAAGGGGAACGGTCCCTTCAACCGGAAGTGTTTCACCTCCGGTGTGTCCGGTGGGTGGATCGGTTTGCGCCTCGCCTCAAGAGAAAAGTTTAGCGGTTTGTGGTCAGGTCAAGGGATCCTCTGGCCGACACCACAGACTCCTTGGTGGCTCCTTGGAGCCAGTATCGGCTGCTTTATGCCTTCCCTCCGCTCGTACTCCTGCCGAGGTTTCTTCGTCGGTGGCGGTGGAAGGCATTCCCGTCGTTCTGGTGGCACCAGACTGGCCTTGATGGTCTTGATACGCAGACCTGGTAAGAATGGTCATAGATCCTCCATGGAGACTCCCTCTGCGGGAAGATCTACTGTCTCAGGGACCGATCTTCGTCCTGCTTTACGGTCGCTGGCTTTAACGGCTTGGCTGACTTGGTCGTCTCTGCACACCTTTACAAAATTCTACAAGGTTGATTTGTTGGCATCTTCGGATGCTTCCTTTAGCCGCAAGGTTTTGCAGGCTGCTGTTTCATGAGTGAATAGTTTTTTGCTTTAGGGTTTTTTTCACCTGGGGGAGCTCCTGTTCTTTTTTAAATTTCTTTATTGACGTCAAAGTACCAAACATAGCAAAGCCATGGTAAAACATATGCATAATCAGCAATGAGAATGGGTACAGTAATCAAGCGTAGATAATACAATGAGAACAAACTAAATGAGCATTAAATGCAGCCAATTCAAAAAACGAGAATTCTGTGTTGGTAATATAACATTTTTACGTAAGGACGAGTGCTCGGTCAGCTTGCGGAAAGTGTCAGGCATAAGAGTAATGAACCCATCAAGCCAGAGCGCACCCAGTAATGCGTCTCAGAGAGACACACTCTGATATACATCTAAGATGTGACGGAAAAATATAAAGCGTTATGCGACTTAACCTCTTTGTGAGAAGAAGGATGGGGGGAAGTCAAGAAGGGGGAGGAGGGCTAGGAGAGGGGGGGAAAGAATGGCAGGGGAAGAGCGAGGAGTGGGAAGGGAGGGCCAGGGCGAGGCGGCCAGAACAGACCACCCAAGGAGTGCTGAAAGGCGCAGCAGATCAGCCAGAGTCTTGAAAGTAGGCATCAGTGCCTGTGAAATATACCCAAGGTCTCCATAGGTCCCAGGTGTGGTGTTCAGTGTTTTTAATAGTGGTCGTTAGGTCCTTTATGCGGTAGATCTCATTAATTTTAGTGAACCACAGAGAGCATGTGGGAGGTTATGTCTGCCTCCACATAGCTGGAATACAGGCCTTTGCAGCGTTGAGAAGTTGAATAGTCAGCCACTTGTACTTCCAAACCGGATGTTTCGTGAGGTGGAGCAAGCACAGCGCAGGATCTTTTCCCACCACAACCGAGGTTAACTGTCTGACGACCGATGCAACATTGTTCCAAAAGCCCCTGAGTAGGGAACAAGCCCAGAAGATGTGTATCATCGCCGCACCTCCAGCACCTGCCTGGGGTTTTGGCGTCCATCTTGTGTAGCACAGAAGGGGCTCTGTACCACCTGGTGAGGATCTTAAGCTCCTGTTGTTCTTGGTTGAGCTTCATGTTCCCAGTTGGCTAGGTTTAGCCTTTGGAGTTATGTTACTCTCTGGTTGCGTTCTTCCCACCCCTCATGCCTACACTGCTTTGGGACGTCCCGATGGATAAGAAATAAGAAGGCTGTGTCTGTCAATGGACGAGCGAGAGCTGGATTTTTCTAAGAACTTACCGTAAAATCCATTTCTCTGAAGTCCATTGACAGATGCAGCACCCACCCCTCTAATATGGGGATGGTTTTTTGTATCTTTTTTACTGCTTACAACGAAATGGGTTTGCTGGATCAGAGGGTGTGGGTTATGCCTGTGGGGACAGCCCCGTGGGCATGGAGAATTCATTTATTTCCTGCCTAGAACTACTCCTGCAGGGGGCAGCATAACCCAATGGATAAGAAGTAAGAAGGCTGCGTCTGGTAATGGACTTCAGAGAAACCAGTTTTACGGTAAGTAAATTCTCTGTTCCTGTGTGAACTACAATCAACTGCCGGACTGGGTGATGGACTGGATATCCTAGATCTCTACGGTCTTCCCAGTCTGGCCAGCGAGTGTGACCTGACATGGCCAGCGAGCGCTACATAGTCCCACTGGACAGGGGCTGGCTGGTGAGTTACATGCCTCGTGAGGACGCAAAGCCCTGGTCACGACCTGAGTCGCAGCATGCCTCTGGCCCACAGCACCCCCATTCCAAGATGATGTGGTGGCCTGCCTGGAGCGGTGCCCACCCAGTCCCAAGGTGTGGTGAGTAGTGTCCCCCTCTCTTCTCTTTCACTCATGTCGCTCCACTCAAGTCACTCCCTCTCACTATCGAAGTCCCTCTGTGGTCCCCCCCCATTCACCTATGCCTTGCTCCCACCATCCGGGCAGTCATGCCTGTTTTTCTGTTTGGGGGTGTCGAGCAGGTGCTGGGGGGAAGCAGCCAGCTGTGCAAAATGCCACTTTTGGGGGTATGGTCCTGGTGGGGGTTCCCCCTTACTGTCAGATTGTACCTGGGGGTCAAGGAAGGCGCGTGGGCGCTGTGGAGAGTCTCTGGATGCCTTAAAGACAGTCTGGACATTTTGGTGCAAACCCTGCAAGAGTTCGGCTTGAAACGGACTTTCCAAAAATCTGTTCTGGTCCCGTCCACCAAGCTGGACTACCTGGACCTTACCCTGGACACTGCTTCAGCCCGGGTGTTTCTTCCGGAGGTGAAACTCCAGAAATTGTAGGATGTGATACTGTTCCTGTTGTCCATTGGACGGATCGTCTGCAGGGGCACCCAGTAGGGATTCAATCGGACTATGCCACAGCCGTGGCATATGTCAATCAAGGGGGCACCAAAAGTGCCTTTGCAGCCCAGAAAGTAGCTGGCATTCTAAGGTGAGCAGAACGCTTTGTTCCAGCCATCTCTGCTGTGCATATTCCAGGGGTGGAAAATTAGCAGGCAGACTACCTCAGTCGGCAGATGTTGGATCAGGGAGAATAGTCTCTCCACCCGGAGGTGTTTCATCAACTATGTCTCTGGTTTGGGGACTACGAATGTGGACCTCTTGTCTCAACAGGAAGGTGCAGAGGTTCGTAGCAAGGTCTCGGGATCCTCTGAGCGATGCCACAGGCCCCTTGTGACCAGTATCCTCTGATATGCGCATTTCCTCCGATAACTCCTCTGCCGAGACTCTTGCGAAGAATCGAGGCAGAAGACATTCTGGTCTAGTGGCCCCAGACTGGCCTTGCGGGTCTCGGTACGCAGACCTAGTACGTCTGGTCACCGATGTCCCTTGGAGACTCCCTCCCAGAGAAGATCTTTTAGCTCAAGGGCCGATCTTCCATCCTGCTTTACAGTCGCTGGCTTTAACGGCTTAGCTATTGAAAGCCAGGTGCTGAAGGATAGATGGGTGTCTGAATCAGTGATTCCTACGCTGTTAAAAGCTGAAAATGGAAGATTTATCATCGAGTCTGGAAGGCGTACATTGCATGGTGTGAGTCTCTGGGGGTTTCCGTTCTTTTCGGTGTTGCATGTCTTACCATCAAAGGCCAGATTTGGGCCCTGGCGATTTTCTTTCAGCGCCCATTGGCCACAAATTCCTTGGTTCACACCTTTGTTTAGGGGGTCCGCCACCTGGCTTCCCAGGTGAGGTCTCCATTACTTCCGTGGGACCTCAATTCAGTGTTGTCGGTTCTTCAGAAACCGCCTTTTGAAAATTATTTATGAGTTTCCTCTGCTTACTTTGTCGCAGAAGGTAGCCTTCTTGGTGGCTATTACTTCTGAGTGCAGGGTGTCGGAGTTGGCTGTGTTGTCTTGTCCTTCACCCTATCTGGTGGTTCACAGAGACAAAGTGGTGCTTTATCCCTGCCAGTTGTTCCGTCCTAAAGTCGTCTCTGGTTTCCATTTAAATGAAGACATTGTGTTGCCTTCCTTGTGGCCTAAGCATCCTAAAGAGATTGCCTTACTTTCTTTGTATGTGGCTCGGGCAAACCGTGTGAACCTGGCGGCGAATGAGTCCTTCCGAAAATTGCATTCTTTATATGCCCCTGCGGATGGATCCTGTAATGGGCTGGCCACTTTTGCTGCGACCATTTCTAGATGGATCAGGCAGACGGTGGTGCAGGCCTATTCCATTAAGATCAGGATCCTCATTTCTCTGTTAAGGTACATTCTATGGGGGGCGCTCTTGGGCCTTCTGTCATCAGGCATCAGTAGTGCATGTTTGCAAGGCAGCCACCTTGTCGTCCGTGCACACTTTTACAAAATTTTATAAGGTGAATGTGTTGACATCTGCAGATGCTTCTTTATGCCGCAAGGTTTTGCAGGCCGCTGTTGGAGAGGATTAGTCCTCTTTGAAGGTGTGTTTTGTTTGTCAGGTGAGCTCCAGTTGTTCCTGGTTGAGCTAATATTTTACCTGGTTGGCTATGTTTAGCCTTTGGGAAGTGTGTTTCTTGCTGTGTTCTTCCCCCCCCTCATGTTGACACTGCTTTGGAGTGCCCAAAGGGGCAAGAAGATCTGGAAGTGTTTCCGTCAAAGACCAATCCTTTTCTCTGATGTTCATTGATGGACACCTGCCCCTCTATTGAATTAGGTTTTATGTTCTTCAGACACTGCTTGTTACAAAACTGAAGACGTATAGAGGGAAGTGGAAGTATACACCGTGGGACTGCCCTATAGGTGTAGTCCAACTTTTTCCCACCTAGTGTCCTACTCCTGTAGAGGGCAGCATAAACCCAAGGGTCAAGGAAATCTGGAGCTGTGTCCGTCAATGAACTCTGAGAAAAGGATTTTATGGTAAGACGAAAATCCAGTTTTCTTATTTGTTCACTGATAGACACAGCTCCATGTGTTCTAGACCAGGGATTCCCAAACTACGGCCCTCCAGTTGTTCGGGAACTACAATTCCCATCATGCCTAGTCATGTATGTAAATGTCAGTTTTTTACAATTCCTCATGGGATGTGTAGTTCTGCAACAGCTGCAGGGCCGTAGTTTGGGAATCCCTGCTCTAGACCATTGGACTTATGCTGCTCTCTCTTCGGGAGTAGGACTAGGCAGAAACCTTTTTGGTTATGCCCCCGAGGCAGTCCCGGGGGGTATACCATCACTTCCTGCTATAGAACTTCAGTTTTTTCTGCCTAGTCAGGAGTAAGGACCTTGCTCTCTGCTGGGATCTGCGGCTCTGGCATTCTTTCCTTTTTTTATGGAATTTTTTACTTTATCGTTCATTGACAGACGCAACTCCATATTCTTCTTACCAATGGGTTACGCAGCCCCCCCGCTGGAGTCGGACACTAGGCAGGAAAAAACATTACAACACCTACGGGACAGTCCCTGAAGGCATACACCCACTCACTCTGCTATAGTATTCAGCTTTTCTGCCTCGTTTTGAAGTAGGACCTAGTTCCCGGCAGGAACTTCGGTCTTAGCTTTTTTTTTTTTTTTTTAAGGGCACCTTTGTTAAAATTTAAATTTTTTTAGCTAGTTATGTACCTGAGAGAACTGCAATCAACAGCCGGACTGGGTTTTGGACTGGATATCCTAGATCTTTAAGGTCTCTCTGTCCGGCCAGTGAGCATGTGCAGGTTATAGCTCCGCGCTAGGCCTCGCCACAACGGAGCCCCAACGGATGGGAGCTGGCCCGCGAGTGAAACACCTGGCCGGGGACGCACATGACCTAGTTTGGCCTATGTCGCAGCGTGCCCCTTGGCCGTCGGCACCCCCACCCCGAGTGGAGATGTAGTCTGTCTGGAGTGGCGCCCACCCGATTGTCATTGGTATCGTGAGTAGTTTCCCCCCATAGCCCTTGCGGTCTGGGGTGGACGTGGGCCCCTCCTTGGGATGGTCAGATCCCTGGGTTCCCTTCCATTTCCCCCAGCCCTTCTCACAGTCACGGTGGTCTTTTGGCCCCAACCTACCCCCCATGCCCCCTCCCAGAGTTAGGTTGGAGCTGGCTTTGCCACTTGCTCCAGTAAGGGGGGGGGGGGGTTGATGCAGTTGTTGACCGGGCTGTCCGGATCGCACACGAGTTTTTGAGCAAGTTCCTGGCCCCCTGGGAGTTAGTGACTGGGGCAGGGATGTCCTTTGGGCTCCCTGTGGTGGTTATAGGCTTGGGGGGGAGCGGATGTCTCTTCATCTGTGGGTCTGCGCCTCACGTCTGGGTCGGCCGAAAACGTAAGCCCCGTACACACGTACTGATCGTCGGCCGAACGATCGGCCGTCTTTTGTCCAGGGCTGTCGTGTCTGTTGAAAACTGCAAAAGACTGCACACGAATTTTGTCTGCCAACAACAGCCGACTGCAGAAGTGAATTAACTTTCCTTGTCTTTTTTCTTTTCTGAGCATGCCCAGTCTTGCTAATCTGCTGTCTGTCGGACGAAATCTGTACTGACTGGCGAACAATCGGCGGTTCTGGTGACGGCCAACAAATATTTTAAAGTCTGCACGACAGATTCTGTTCGGCCGAAAATGCGTTGTAGGCTGTCGGAAGCATCATACTAACAAGCCTACAATTGGCCGATCGGTCGGCGGCTGAATATTTACGACCGACAATCGGTACGTGTGTACGGGGCTTTAGTCCGTGGCTTTGCGGCCTACTCGTGGCTGTCCAGGTACCTGAGCGAGATAAGGTGCCTGACCAAGCTGACCGGTGGATGCCTTAAGGGGCCGGATCGGGCCCAAGATTGAGGCCACAGCCTACTCGCGGTTGACGGAGCTGGTTGTCTGAGTGACTGACCAGGCTGTCCGAGCTCATAACCGAGCTGCTGAACAAGCTGACAGAGCTGACAGCGGACTCGTGACTGGATCGGGCCCCAAATATAAGCCGCAACTTTGCGGTCTACTCCAAGCTATTGACCGGGTTGTTTGAGTTGCTGACCGAGGTGATAAAGCAGCGGATGGGCGTCCTCCCTACCCCCCTCAGGGGGGTGGACATATAGACTGCCTGGTACTCACCTTGAACCGGGGGGCGCCGCATCATGGCGGGCCCCCTCTTCCCCTTTATAGGGGGATATGTCCTATTATGTCATTTTTGGTGGGCGACCCTTAGGTCTAATAGGAGTCTTTTTGTGGAACTTTAGCTGGCGTCTCCTTGTAGGACTGTGGTCTGCGACCTCCCCTGTTTGTTATGTTCTCAAGTTGAGCTTAACATACAGCGACTCTACTGGGTCTGCGTCCACGCACTTCGGGTGCTCTGTGGTGAGGATGATTGCTTTTTTTTTACTATAATATTAAAAAAGAATAGGGCACACATGCAAAAGAAATGACTATCAAATATGGAGACAATCCATAAATAAAAATGGGGATTTGGTCCCACCATATGGCCATATCGTGCTCAAGCCCACCACTACGTGAAAGTACCCCATTGTCAGTGGGTCCTACACTATCCATAAAAAAGGGGTGAATCCAGCCTCTCTAACCCTTGGAGACAACACTCCTTGCTGGAAGAGATGTGCTAATGCACTACAAGGGACTCCTCCTATATCTACTTGATAGTGGACACTAATAGAGTACAGGTGTGCTTGTTTATTATGTATTCGGTCTGACCAGACTTCTGGGGTTGAGCACCCCACCCCCCACACACACCTGTACTCTATCATTGTCCACTATCAAGTAGATATAGGAGGAGTCCCTTGTAGTGCATTAGCACATCTCTCCCAGCAAGGAGTGTTGTCTCCAAGGGTTAGAGAGGCTGGATTCACCCCTTTTTTATGGATAGTGTAGGACCCACTGCCAATGGGGTACTTTGACGTAGTGGTGGGCTTGAGCACGATATGGCCGTATGGTGGGACCAAATCCCCATTTTTATTTATGGATTGTCTCCATATTTGATAGTCATTTCTTTTGCATGTGTGCGCTATTCTTTTTTAATATACATTTCGCTTGGTTCATAGCTGCACCGGCTTTAGATATACATGTTCAGGGTTTGCTCCCCCAATTTTTTGCTTGTTTATTTACTATAATATTCACAGACCTCTTTGATTTTAGATCAATTCAGATATCGTTCAGAGTATTCATTGGTCAGTGGTGAAACATTCTATAATATTCAAAAACCTATTGGATTAAAGATCACTTCAGATATCATTCAGAATATTCATTGGTCAGTGGTGGAACATTCTATAATATTCACAGACCTATTTGATTTTAGATCACTTCAGATATCATTGAATATTCATTGGTCAGTGGTGGAACATTCTATAATATTCACAGACCTATTTGATTATAGATCACTTCAGATATCAATCAAGAGTATTGATTGGTCAGTTGTGGAACATTCTATAAGCATCACAGATCATCCATCTATAGATTTTTTTAGATTACGTCAAATATCAGTGAGAGTATTGTTAATCGGTCACTTGACTCCATCTATAGGGCTATCAATTACATCATATCAGGTCATTGAATATCTATTGGTCAGTTGCATATACCCTATATTGATCAGTATCAACATCATGTCCGAAAGGCCGACGCTCACAGGCCACGAAAAGAGGGCAAGCAGCCTCTGTGTCCATTGTGAAAAGTGGTGGTCACAGTTGGCATAGTGCATCCTCTGCAGGCAGGGAACGCCCGTCCTTTATATCCGGTGCTGCCTGTGCTATTCATCCACAACATGTGGAAGGGTTGGTGGAGTGGATCAATAAGCTGTCCTCATCCTCCTCCTTCCTCTGACACCCACGATCCCAGTAGTTTTCCTTCCACCGCAGCTGCCAAAGCGGCCCGTTCCACAGGCTCCTTCTCCACAGCTACTCTTTCAGTCGCCCCACCATCATGCACGGAGTCACCTGAACTATTCGATCATAGTGTCAGTGACATGCTCCTGGAGGATGCGCAGCAATGTGAAAGCTGTGATGTTGGTTCCCAAGTTGATGAAGGGAATAACCTGAGTCTAGAGAGAGGGGGTGACAATGACGGACAAGAAACCAGCAGTCATGTTGCCACAGCTGAAGCATATTGCCAAGTTTGCTCCAGTGACGAGGAGGGCGGGGATGATAAGGTCACTGACTGTACTTGGGTGCCTGACAGGATAGAGGAGGAGGATACACAACTCCAACGAGGCAGGATGTGCTCCAGGGGCCGCCATAACAGTAGCCAACCTATTGCGTCACAGCACAGAGCTCCACAGGTGCTGGCTGCGGCAAAATCCCAGGAGACTCCAGAAAGTTCATTAGTGTGGGCTTTTTTCAGCATTTGTGCAGTAGACCGAAGCGTTGCTGTTTGCAACATCTGTCTAAAACCGGTCAAGCGTGGCCAGAACACAAGCCGCTTGGGCACCACATGCTTGACAAGGCATATGATGACCTGCCATGCAGTCCGTTGGCAAAAGCACCTGAAAGAGGCACCAGATCAAAACAAACATACATCACCTTGCTCCTCATCTGCAATCTCTAACCCTACTATACCTTATGCCTTCTCAAATACCAGCATTGAGAGGGATGATGGTATAGCAATAAGTGGCACAGAGACTTGCACCCAATCTGCTAGCAGTACACCACCGCTTGATTTGAGCAGCAGGCTAATTTCACTACCCCAGTATTTGAACCGTAGAAAGAAATACTGCCCCAGCCATCCACATCCTCAGCGTCTTAATGCTAGCTTGGCCAAATTGCTAGCATTACAGTTGCTGCCTTTTCATCTGGTAGACTCGGCTCTCTTTCACGAATTTGTGGAATGTGCTGCACCACAGTGGCAGGTCCCAAAAAGGCATTTATTTTCACGGCGCACTGGATAACTAACTGCTGGTAACTAACTGCTGGCAGCTGGGAAGGATGCCGGACAGGGTTCGGTGTTGCAGCTTGTTTTGCCACCACGCCTCCAAAAAGCTGGTGCTGGTTCTGCTACATCTGGCTACTCCACCACTACCTCCTCCCCCATGTCCTCTTCTGCTCAATTGTCCTCTGATCCAGCAGTGCTCCCTAAGTGTTCAAGGGGCTATGTAAGCAGTCAGGCTAAAAGATGCCATGCTGTGCTTCAGTTGGTCTGTCTAGGGGATAGGAGTCACACCGATGCAGAGATTCTGTCAGCTCTGCAGGGGCAGGCTCAGAGGTGGTTGACGCCACAACAGCTTGAGCTAGGAATGGTTGTATGCGATAATGGCACCAACCTTCTCTCTGCCCTCCGACAGGGACACTTAACACATGTTCCATGCTTAGCACATGTTATAAATCTGGTGGTGCAGCGTTTCTTGAGCAGATACCTGGGCTTCCAAGATCTCCTGAGGCAGGCCAGGAAAGTCTGTGGCCTTTTCCGCCGTTCTTTCAATGCTCGTTCTCGCATATCGGACATTCAATGGTAGTTCAACCTGCCCAACAAATGCCTCATTTGTGATATGCCCACCAGGTGTAACTCAATGTTGGCAATGCTGCAGTGGCTGCACACGCCATCAATGAGTACCTGTGTGATTATGGGACAGGGTCAGGGGAGCTTAGTTTTCTTTGCCACGCCAGTGGCTTTTGATTAAGGATGCATGCGTCTCCTGTCACCATTTGAGGAGGCCACAAGGATGGTGAGCTGGGATGATGCATGCATCAGTGACACTATCCCGCCTAGTCTACTTGCTGGAACACACGCTGCGTGGAATCATGGACTGGGCACTTGAGACAGAACAGGGCAGGAAGAGGAGGACTTCCTTTCCTCACAAGGCCCCATTTATTCAGATATCATTCCTGCAGCGTCACAAAACACACAGGAGGAGGAGGAGGATTTTGGCAGCATGGATGTAGAGGAAGAGGATAGCATACAGCAGTCTTCAAGGGATGGTTTTGATTCCCCAAATACCAGAGGAGTTGTACATGGTTGGGGAGAGGTTGCTCCTGCTGACAATGTCATCCTTAGTGACCCAGAGGACTCAGAAGCTTATGCCTCCTCCAATTTAAGTTGCATGGTCTCCCTGATTCTGCAAAGCCTGCGAAAGGACCCGAGGATTCGTGCTATCAAGGAGAGGGATAATTACTGGTTGGCAACTCTTCTTGATTCACGTTACAAGGGTAAAGTAGCAGAGCTCATCCTGCCTTTGCAGAGGATAAAACATCTTGAGGAGGCCTTGAAAAAAAAACTGTGCACCACCTTTCCAGACACTGGGAGGTCAACATTCTTCGGATGTGTTTCTGAGGCATCGTTCAGCCAAAGGAGGAGCGGTGGAGAAGGCGACCGATACCTTTAAACAGTTCTTTTGTCCTCAGCAGCACCCAGGGCTGTTAGGTTTAAGCAACCATCGGCAGCGTCTCCATCATATGGTGCATGATTATCTAGGCGCAAGAGTAGACTTGGAAACCTTTCCAGCTGAGAATCCCCTGGCTTACTGGGTCTTGAGGATGGACCACTGGCCAGAACTTGCTCAATATGCAATTGAGCTACTGGCCTGCCCTGCTTCCAGTGTGCTTTCCAAACAGACGTTCAGTGCTGCTGGAGGTTTTGTGACGGACAAAAGAGTGCGCCTGTCCACAGACTCTATTGACTAGCTGACTTTTATCAAAATGAACAAGTCCTGGATCAACAAGAGCTATCAGGCCCCTGATGCTGATGTAACTGATTGAATTTGCTAGGGGTCTGCCATCCCTTGAATACTGCATATGCTGCCTATTCTATTCCTCTACCTTTTATTCTGCTAGCTTCCAACAATGTTTTTGGTTTAGGTCACTACCAACCCCCAAGGCCAAATTTTTCAGCACTTGTATGACGGGTGCATACAATTTAAATGTCGTATGTCATTTTTAACAGCAGGCCCTGTCCCTGTGCCCTTCTAACTGTGAGGGGTTACGGTGTTCAGGCATCACCAACACCAAAGGCCCAATTTTTGGCACCTGTATGACAAGTACATGTGATTTAAAATTTGTATGGATTTTTTAGCAGCAGGACCCGTTCCTACACCCAGCAAGAGTAACTGCGGAGGGGTTACGGTGTTCAGGCATCACCAACAAACAGGTCCCAATTTCTCTTGAGTCCTCCGACAGTCGCAGCCCACAAGTCTTCACCAATGGGTATTGACCTTTGCTCCGCAGGAGTAGCTAGGCAACAAGAATTGTTAATAACAAAAGCTTTTAGCATAGACACACCCTAGGGGCTGTCCCCTCAGTCAATACCTCCCTGCACCAGCATTCCCAACTCAGTTTGATCTTGCCTAGCTTAGGAGTAGCAGGCTTTCCTGTGCTGGGGCTTCAGTCTCAGCCTTCTAACCTTTTTGATTTTATTTCAAAGTATTTTTCTTTTCTTTCACTAGCTGTTATTTTGTCAGCTTTAGTTTAGGGTTCTTCGGATGAAGATGTTCATGCGGAGCTGGGTCTCGGACTGGCCGCCCTGGATCTCAGGGCTGAGTGCCAGATGGATCCCCAGCCTGCTATCGAGCGTTCAGCTTAGGTTTGCCCTGGCACATTGAACGACCCATCCCTGTTCGCTGCAGGGATGCTGCCTGTGAGGTGGCTACCTCACTGGACGCCATTATGCGGTCTCGTGCTGCAGTACACAGGCGTCCTGGCTGCGGCACTCCCTGTCACCATGATGGCGGTTTGTCGCTGGAGACGGCTCCCACGCCATCCGGTACGGTAAGCACTTCTGTGTGGGGACCATCTGTGTGGGTGTCAGTCTGTGGCTGTGTGTACCCCCATGTCTGTGT
This sequence comes from Pelophylax lessonae, assembly GCF_965119305.1. Taxonomy (NCBI): domain Eukaryota; kingdom Metazoa; phylum Chordata; class Amphibia; order Anura; family Ranidae; genus Pelophylax; species Pelophylax lessonae. The sequence goes on along the minus strand of NC_138769.1, from coordinate 573,971,455 downwards.
AAAGTGCGGGCTCCCTGTCGGATCCCTGTATGGGTTAGCATGCCTTTTTGTGGGCTGCAGGGGGGGGGGCCTCCCGCTCTGCTGTGAGTTTTATATGGGCAGTTTGGGTGCAGACATGAATGAGCGGCGACCGCTGCTGCGGTCCGCCATTTTTTTTTTGCAGAAATGCTGTGATCGGCCCTGTCCCTGTACAGCGCTGTGTTTTGGCGCCAATCGCCGCCATTTTGGCGGGCCGCGCTCGTCCAAGCACATGTCGGCGCCATTTTCTTGTAGCTTTCTCCCCTCAGCCGAGCGGCCATGTTTGCGGAGCCTCATAGGCTATATCAGTCAGCTGGTATTGCATCACTTCCTTTTTTCTCTGGGACAGCGATCGGTGGCAGCAGCCTGTTTGTGCTCTCTCCAGGTTTTTCCTTCTTTGTCCTGTCATTCCTTGCTCAGTGTCCTCTTTCCCTGCGGGATCGGTGCATACAGTAGTGTGCGGTGGGCTGCGCTCGCCGTGGTGTTAAAGGGACAGTACCTTTTTTTTCCTTTCATTGCTGTGGGCATGGATTCTCAGGATAGCAAGTTTCCCCCCGTCCTGGTGGGGGACCAGGGGGCTGCTGCACCCCCCGAGGGGGCTGATCTGACCGCGGTAGTGGCATCCTTGGTTTCTCAGGTGCAGATGCTGATGGCTGATCGATCTGCAAAAAGGGCCAGGTTATCCATTTCCTCTGATTCAGAGGGCGATGTAGCTGCTGTGGCTGGTGTGCCCTTCTCAGGGTCTCGCTCATCTCTGGACCTTATGGGGTCTGAGGGGGAGGTGGAGGGGGTTGATGTTTCTTCGCCTGGCTCGCCTGAAGAGCTTGTACTCATGGATGAGCTGATTACCTCTATCAAAGAGACACTGCACCTGGAGGATGAGCCCACTCCTCCTGCTAGGGTGTCCTCTTTTGGAACGCAAAGAACCTGCAAATCAGCGCAGGTTTTTCCCTGCCCTGCAGAATTTCATCATACTGTTAATGAGCAGTGGCGCAATTTAAAGAAGCCCTTTACGGTGCCGAATAAGTTTAAACTGCTTTATCCATTTGCGCCCTCCACCGACGAGCGTTGGTGTGTGGCGCCTCAGGTGGATCACGCGGTGGCCATTTTGAACAAGGCTACTGCGGTTCCTTCTGAGGATACCCCGGTTTTCCAGGACCCCACGGACAGGAGGCTGGAGTCTCTTGCCCGTCATGCCTATATGGTTGCTGGTTCTATGCTGAAGCCTATTTTTGCTTCCATTATAGCGGCCCAGGCTGTTGCAGATTGGACGAAGGTGCTCAGGCGCACCCTGGTGGCTGATTCGGCTCTGCCTACCACGTTGGCTATGGTGGATCAAATCCATCAGGGTGTCATGTACTTGTGTGATGCGGACTTGAATTTAGCTCCCTTGGCTGCGGGCCTGTCCAGTGTGGCGATACTGGTCCGTCGTCTGATATGGCTGAAAAGTTGGTCGGTCGACCAATCTTCTCGCAAGACGCTGGCAAATTTTCCCTACGTGGGATCTCGCCTTTTTGGCGAGGCTTTGGATACTCTGATTAAAGGAGTTACAGGGGGCAAGAGTACTCTTACCCCAGTCTCACAAGCATAAGTCATTCCGTGGTAAACGGAATTCCCCGTTTAGGCCCTCTCAGGGGTCCTTTCGTGCCTTTCGGTCGCAATCCAAGGGCAAGCCCTTCAAAGGCCAAGGCTCCCAGAAGAAGCTGTGGGCGGGTAAGCAGAAGTCCGGCCAGTCCGGTTCGACTTCCCATGCCAATTCCGCCTGAAGGGGCGCCCTCACCCGTTTCTGGGGTGGGGGGATGTCTGCGCGGTTTCCTACAACCTTGGCTGACCCACATTTGGGACAGATGGGTTCAGGAAATCGTTCGATCTGGTTACAAGATCGAATTTCTCGGCCGGCGGGCAGATTCCCTCAAATCTTCAGCTGTCCCCGGAGCGCTTGCAGGATCTACACCTGGCGGTGCGGGACCTGCGGGCCCAAGGGGTGGTTTTTCCGGTGCCTCATCGGGACAGATTTCGGGGGTTTTACTCCAATGTGTTCACTGTGCCCAGAAAGGAGGGCAAGGTGCGTCCGATTCTGGACTTGAAAGCTCTGAACCGCTTTGTGCGGGTTCGCAAGTTCCGCATGGAATCCCTGCGCTCAGTGGTGGCTGCCCGGAGTCCGGGGGAATTCATGGCCTCCATCAATCTGAAGGATGCGTACCTACACATCCCCATTTTCGAGGGTCACCAGAGGTACCTTCGATTTGCCATTGCGGAGGATCACTACCAATTCGTGGCGTTACCTTTCGGTCTCGCTTCGGGTCCGCGGGTTGTTACCAAGGTGCTGGCGCCGGTTCTGGCCCTGTTACGAGCACAGGGCATTGCTGTCTTGGGGTATCTGGACGATATCCTGATAAGGTCGAATGCCAGTCAGGGCCTGGTGACCGACCTGTCCACCACGATGCGGACACTGCAAGAGTTTGGTTGGACCATAAACATTCCGAAGGCGACTCTGTGTCCTTCGTTTCGTCTTCCCTACCTGGGAATGATTCTGGACTCTGTTCAAGCGAAGGTCTTCCTACCAGAAGACAAGCTCCGGATAACTTCAGGACGAGGTCAGGTCCCTCAGGGACAACCGGCACTCGTCTCTCCGGACATGCATGAGATGTCTAGGTTTGATGGTCTCGGCTTTCGAGGCGATCCCCTTTGCCCAGTTTCACACGCGGGGTCTCCAGGCAGAGATTCTTGCCGAGTGGGACGGGCGGCCGAAATCCCTGGATCTGCGGATCTCGTTGAGACAACGCACCAGAAGGGATCTTCTGTGGTGGCTCCAGTCCCCGGCAGTGTCGGGGGGCAAGTCTTTTCGTCCATTAATGTGGACGGTGATCACCACGGATGCCAGCCTGTCAGGCTGGGGTGGTGTTCTGGGCGTTCTGTCCGCCCAGGGAACTTGGTCGGAGGAGGAGTCCTCCCTTCCGATCAACATTCTGGAATTGAGGGCGATAAAGCTTTGTTTTCTGCGATGGACGGACCGGCTTTGGGGCCGTCCAGTTCGGGTTCAGACGGACAATGCCACAGCGGTGGCCTATATTGACCATCAAGGGGGCACCAGGAGTGCCCGAGCGGCTCGGGAAGTGGCCGACATTCTGTCTTGGGCTGAGACGCATGTCCCGGCGATAACGGCAGTTCACATACCGGGGGTGGAGAACTGGCAGGCGGACTATCTGAGTCGAAAAGAAATCAGGTGCGCTAAAATTCACTAGTGTCACAAATCAGGAAAAGGTGTGACACTATAATGAGTGTCCCCCATATACCTGTGATGTGTTTCCAAAATTGATGTGCACTTGAACGGGTGTACAGTAAATACTATGCACCCTGGTGCATATACTTGGGTGTGTTATGGTGAATAGGTGATGATAAATGGATAATGTGATACCAACATAAACCAACAAAGTGCACAAGTAATTCAAAGAAAAAGTGTCCAATATTTCAATGGTTGCCACCTCAGTGTATAGTCCATATACATATAAAAGTGCATAAAGTCCCAATCGTCCCCTCACAGGCTAAAGTAAAATCCACTCTGTGGGTTCCTCTAGATCCGTGGGGTGCAGATGGGTTCCACCACCTTTGTGGGGATTAGCCCCTTACCATAGAGAAAAGAGGTTAAGGACGGATAATCAGCCCAGTAGTGTCTTGGGAATTCAGGGAGGTCACCGTGAAATAATCAGATAGTAAGTGTGGCCTCTTACCGGCTCGCTCAAACCAAAAGGCGACTGTCTCACTGATCTTTCGGTGCCTCAACCCAATCCCGGTCCACTCTTGTTCTGGGTGTTACTCTCCGCACAGGTGAGGGCTTCCACGTGTATCTCACAGAAACAGAATCAGACCATAGCGCAGTACCTTTGACAATTTATTAAAACAAAAGTATCCAGTGCACTTACAGTTAGATGTTAACTAATGGACACAGGAAACCGATACCAATATTGGAGAGGCCGTGGCCGCCTGCAGTGCGGTCCTCGGCAACTTGCAATGACGATGCGGCGCTCCTCTGACACGTTTCCACTAAACAGTTGTCTACGGAAATATTTTCTCTATGGTAAGGGGCTAATCCCCACAAAGGTGGTGGAACCCATCTGCACCCCACGGATCTAGAGGAACCCACAGAGTGGATTTTACTTTAGCCTGTGAGGGGACGATTGGGACTTTATGCACTTTTATATGTATATGGACTATACACTGAGGTGGCAACCATTGAAATATTGGACACTTTTTCTTTGAATTACTTGTGCACTTTGTTGGTTTATGTTGGTATCACATTATCCATTTATCATCACCTATTCACCATAACACACCCAAGTATATGCACCAGGGTGCATAGTATTTACTGTACACCCGTTCAAGTGCACATCAATTTTGGAAACACATCACAGGTATATGGGGGACACTCATTATAGTGTCACACCTTTTCCTGATTTGTGACACTAGTGAATTTTAGCGCACCTGATTTCTTTTCTACACAATTTTATCACCATTTGGTTCGAAGGTTGCAGCTATTCACACTATTGATCCTGCGCACTTATTTAATTTTATACACATCAGGACTATCTGAGTCGCCAGACCCTGGACCAGGGGGAATGGTCCCTTCACCCGGATGTCTTCCAGATGTTGTGCGCGAAGTGGGGTTCTCCAGATGTGGACCTGTTCGCGTCTCGTCTAAACTACAAGGTGGAAAGTTTTGTGGCAAGGACGCACGATCCTCGGGCGGACGCGTTGGTGGCGCCCTGGCATCAGTATCGTCTGATGTATGCCTTTCCCCCGATTCAACTACTGTCCAGGCTCCTTCGCAGGTTAGCCTCGGAACCGCATACGGTGATTCTGGTGGCACCGGACTGGCCTCGCCAGTCTTGGTACGCAGACCTCGTCAATCTGGCAGTCTGCCGCTTCGAGAAGACCTTCTGTCTCAAGGGCCGATATTCTATCCTGCTTTACATTCGCTGGCTTTAACGGCCTGGCTGTTGAAAGCCAGGTCCTGAAGGATAGGGGTCTCTCCCCTGAGGTCATTCCCACTTTGATCAAGGCTAGAAAAGCCTCTTCGGGAAAAATTTACTACCGTACTTGGAAAGCGTACTTTGCCTGGTGTGAGTCCAGGGGGTATTCCCCTCGCTCATACTCTGTGTCGAGAGTGTTGGCTTTCCTCCAAACTGGAGTGGACCAGCGTTTGGCGCTGGCCACGATTAAGGGTCAGATTTCTGCGCTGGCCGTTCTCTTTCAACGCCCTGTGGCGTCTAATTCATTGATTCGCACCTTTGTTCAGGGGGTGCGACATTTGGCCCCTCCTAGGAGGGAACCTTTGCCTCCATGGGACTTGAACTTAGTTCTGTCCGTGTTACAACAGGCTCCCTTTGAAAAGGTCAGGGAGATCTCGTTGTCTCTGTTGTCCAAAACGGTTGCCTTTTTGGTGGCGATCACTTCGGCTCGCAGGGTGTCGGAGCTGGCGGCTTTGTCCTGCAGCTCTCCCTACTTGGTGCTTCACAAGGATAAGGTGGTCTTGCGACCTAACCCATCCTTTCTTCCGAAAATGATCTCGGAGTTTCACCTTAATGAAGACATTGTCTTGCCTTCGCTCTGCGCGAAGCCTAAGCACCCGAAGGAGGTTGCCTTGCATTCCTTGGATGTTGTCCGGGCGTTCAGGGTTTACCTGTCGTCCACTAAATCTTCGCAAGTCGGATTCCCTCTTAGTCCATCCTGAGGGTCCTCGGAAGGGCATGGCGGCGTCGGCTGCGACCATCGCCAAATGGATCAGACAGACCATTGAGCAAGCCTATGTTTTGAAGGGGAAGTTTCCTCCCTTCCCTGTGAAGGCGCACTCTACCAGATCTTTGAGTACGTCTTGGGCTTACCGACATCAGGCTTCTGTGGCCCAGGTGTGTAAGGCGGCGACTTGGTCGTCCGTTCACACCTTCTCAAAATTTTATAAGGTGGATGTTCAGGCATCGGCCGATGCCTCCTTTGGCCGTAAAGTTCTCAGTGCGGCAGTGTCTTAGGGACCCTTGTTTTTTGGGCCCTTGGCTATTGGGGTGTTTTACCCCTGGGTTACTTGTTTTCCTGGGTTGTTGCTCCTGTTGAGCACGTTTTCCTGTTGCCCAGTTGGTTCTCTTACTATGGTAAGGTTCCTTTCTCTGATGTGGGTACTGCGTTGCCTTTTCTACGGTTGTCTCCCACCCCTCATGTCTACACTGCTTTGGGACATCCCATTGGTGAAGACTTGTGAGTGGGTGGCGACTGTCGGAGGACGTAAGAGAAAACGGAATTTTTGTAAAATCTTACTGTAAAATTCCTTTCTCTGAGTCCTCCGACAGTCGCCGCCCCCGCCCCTCTTTTGGGGTTTTTTTGTGTACTCTTACTGCTATGCTACCAAACTGAGTTGGGAATGCTGGTGCAGGGAGGTATTGACTGAGGGGACAGCCCCTAGGGGTGTGTCTATGCTAAAAGCTTTTGTTATTAACAATTCTTGTTGCCTAGCTACTCCTGCGGAGCAAAGGTGAATACCCATTGGTGAAGACTTGTGAGTGGGCGGCGACTGTCGGAGGACTCAGAGAAAGGAATTTTACGGTAAGATTTTACAAAAATTCAGTTTTTTCTGCACCTGTATGACAAGTACATGCGATTTGAAATTATGTATATTTGTATATGACATTTTTTGCTTTAGAAATGTCAGTATTGCTGCGGCAGGCTACATACATTGTAGAGATGCACTAATTTACAGGCACATTCAGGGGACCCCCCAGGCATGATATTTGAAGGAATTTTTCATTTTTATAGTTTCACTTTAAGCCTCATTAAAATCAGTAAATCAGTGCTCCTTTAAAAACTATCATTTTGAAAAACTTTTTTTTTCATTGCTACATAATCCCCAGGTCAGGATCTGGACCCCCATACACTTTTCTGGGGCAATAACTTGCATTTAAGCTTTCAAAATGAGGCCGTTTGATTTTCGAGGTTTGAGTCACATAGAATTCAATGGGGTTCGTTTGTTCAAACAAACTTTTCCTCTGTTCACAGTGTTCTGGGGCGAACTGAACCGGGGGGTGTTCCCCTCAACAGGAATACAGTCCTAATTGTACAATATCGTAGCTGGTAGTCTCCCATAAGAGCTAAGGATAACCTTTAGGTTCAGAAGGCTGGTACTTGCAGAGCTCCAGCGCAGGAGGGCCACATTCACTAGGGCTAAACAGAGGCCCCATCGCTTAAACGTCACCTATGCAATGCTATATCCTGCCCATCTATGCCTGGCTGCTAATGATGAGACCCGTTTTTCGACAACCCTACTTCTGCAATGCAATGGTTAGGCCGAGTGGAACATACTCTGAAAAACTCTGCTGCAACTTGATCCTCTTCAGGTACGGCAATTATGACCAGCAAAGTGCAGTTTTTCTTTCTGCTAGTTAGTAATCTGGAAATTTGTTGATTACATTTGCAAGGTGAAAAATGTGAACTGTCTCCTGTTATTCCAGGTACATTTTAAGATATCGCTGATACACTTCCTGTTCACTAAGTTTTGGTCTTGATATAGGAAGTCCCCCCCTACCACATAGTCCTGCGCAGACAGTTTGTTGAACACATTTTTCTTTTTTACGTATTTTCCACTACTTTTGGGATTTAAAATCTTTTTTCAACCAGACTCATTGCCGGTTGCGATGAGCTTTTGTTTGGCCTGTTTTGGGCCCTTGGACTGACTGGAAGTATCATTGACATTATTTTGTTTTCTGACTTCCTTTGGTGTATACATGGAATCACGCTCAAGCAGCTGAGGAGACTTGCCCTCTGGTCTTGGAGGAATAAGTGCTGCTGGTTACAACTTTGGAACTACTCTATTGCTAATAGTGTAATTTACTGTTATTGCTATGCCAACCTCTGCTATGTTATGGGAGATACCTATACTTTAGTTTCCTGGAATGTGCGGGGAGTAGTGGAGTCAAAGGTCTTGCCATTTTTAATACCATTCGGCATTACAGACGAGCCATTGTCTGTCTACAGGAAACTCCTTTTTCTAAGGATAAAATATCTCCTAGCCCACTGGCAATATAAGAAACAATTTCACTCTACATACTCTACAGCAGCCTTTTCAACCAGGGTGCCTTGTGGTTTCTTCAGGGTTGCCTTGGTAAAATGCCTAAAAATTGACCCAAAATTCTATACAAACCAGTGGGTGAATGAAACCTGACTTTTAGTTACACAAAGCCACAGGTTTTCATTGTACACCATTACAACCTTTTAGCTGCCAACCTCCTATGACCAACAATATCATCAGTTGATATGGAGGATGTCCCTATTTGCTAGAAAATTACTTAGAACCCCCAAACATCATATATATTGTTTTAGCAAAGACTCTGGGAAATAAAATGGCGGTCATTGCAATATTTTATGTCATGTGGTATTTGCGCTGCGGTCTTTCAAACACAAATTTTTTGGAAAAGATACAATTCACTGAAGTTAAAAAAAACTAAACATTAAAGTTAGCCCATTTTTTTTTTTTTTTTTATATTGTGAAAGATGATGTCATGCTGAGTAAATAGATACCTAACATAGTATGGTTTAACCACTTCTGGACCAGAAGGATTTAGCCCCTTAAAGCGGAGTTCCACCCTGGAATTTTTTTTTTTTTTTTAAAAATACCCCCGGGACAGTCAGGGCTAGTGCATTCCACAAGGGCTAGCCTCTAATCTGTCCCGGGTTGCACTTACCTGTTAGGACAAATACTTACCTTGAAAAAGTCTTGTCCAGCGCTGCGATCTCAGATGTGGGCAGCTTGAAGCCAGCGCGTCCTCTTCTGCGTCCTCTTCCGCCTTCTTCGTTCCCACGATGCCCTGCGCCGGCCCCGCCGTCACTTCCGGGGCGCGCGCGTCATCCCTCCACAGCTTCTGGGCATGCCCAGAAGCTGTTTAGAAGGGGATGACGCGCGTGCCCCGGAACTGACGTTCTTTTGGTGGTATTTGATCACCTGTGCGATTTTTTTTTTTTTAAGCACTATAGACAAAAAAAGTACGCCAATTTTGAAAAAATAACAATATTTTTCACATTCTTTTATATGAAATTCTCAATAAAAAAATGTCAAAAATTTTTTTTTAACATTTTAGGCCAATTTGTTTTCTGCTACATATTTTTTGTAAAAAAAATTGCAATAAGCGTATTTTGATTGGTTTGCGCAAAAGTTATTGCGTTTACTAACTAAAGATTTATGTCATTTATTTTGTTTTTATTTTTTTACTAGTAATGGCGGCGATCTGTGATTTTTAGCGGGACTGTGACATTGCGGGGTTCAGATCGGACCCCTAACTGACATTTTTGACACTTTTGGGGGTTCTAGTGACATTACTACAGTAATCCGTGCTAAAAATATGCACTGTTACTGTAAAAATGACACTGGCAGGGAAGGGGTTAACAGTATGGGTGATCAAAGGGTTAAATGTGTCCCTAGGGGCGTGATTCTAACTGGGGGGGTGTGGCTTGTGAAGTCATCACAGAGACATGCGATCCTATATAGCAGGATCATATAGCCTCTGTGATCACTTCAGGGAGAATGACAGACGGCTGTGTTTACATCCCTGTCAGTGGGGGGAGATCGCGAGTGGCTGGCGGCCATCGGAGCCACCTGTCACACGCACTGGCTCACCGGTTGACAAACGGGGGTGGGAGCGCGGCGCACGCTCGCCCCCTAGAGCCTCCTGAGCGAGCGACGTAGTACTACATCGGATTGCCCAGGAGCGGCTGCCTGCCGCAGTGAAGTCAAGTGTTTATTTTGGTATTTGATCACCTGTGTGATTTTTTTTTTTTTTTGCGCCATTAACAAAAAAAGTGTGACAATTACAAAAAATAAAAAAAATAACAATATTTTTTACTTTCTGCTATATAACATTTCCAATTAAAAAAATATTAAAAACCTAATTTCCTCATCATTTTAGGCCAATTTGTATTCTGCCATAAATTTTTGGTAAAAAAAAGTGTTTATTAATTGGTTTGTGCAAAAGTTATCGTGTCTACAAACTAGGGGAAAGGTTTATGTAATTTTTCATTAATTAATTAATATACATTGATATATGCACCTTAAAGAATGTATTCTAATGTAATATGGCAAATATAACCATTGACCAATCCAAATTTTTAGATTAGAATTTTAATTTATTTGGTGCATTCACATTTAGAAATTCGAAAGGGAGGAGGATAGCCGCACTTGGTTAGCAAAAAGGCAGCCAGTACATAAGTATTATCAGACCAAAAAGCAATTAAAAAAGGTGTACAACGCCAAAAACTTCACAGATTAATGATATGCAACAGAAGTTCAAAATAGACAAAAGTCCATAAAGTCCATGAGATCACGTGCTTAAGGATCAGTAATGAGTAAAGGAAAAAGGAAGAATTCCAACACCATATAACAGAAATCCCAAATCTTGGAGAAACCACGTGTTCTAGTAAAGTTGTCTCCTAACCGGAACGTTTGACCCCCCGGTTAAGGAAAGTTCAAATGGGCATAGATCATAGGAACCCAGAATAAGCGGTATCCCCAGTGATGGCTGGCACTAAGTCCGTCACACTTGATTCATAAATGGTGTAAATTCGACATAACTTCACATCTCCTAAGTTCCTTATCTTGAATGGTAAAGGATGCCCCTCCAAAAACAGATGGAACTCAGATAGTGAAGTACGTATGTTTATTATATTAAACCTCAACAAAAACAAGGTAAATTACTCACATGTTGCATGATACAAAACATATATTCAAGATGGCCGCGGCTGGGGGCGTGTCTGCGTGCGGGCTGGCGTAACTGACGCGTTTCGTCATACCATGGGACGTTGTCAAAGGCAAAGCGCGCACCCAGCAGCACGCCTTAAATAGAGTCCCCGGCCGGAAGGCGTAATGACGCATTTCCGCCTACGGTAACTCAATGGGGACGCAAGATGGAACGCATCTCCGGAAGCCGCATCACCGGATGTTACATCATATCTGAGCTTCCGCAACAAAAAGATAAACGCCAGGAAATATGCGCTCCACCGGGATGCATGCGTTCCACAGCGAAGAAACAAAATACCGGAATACATGTGTTCCACCCCGCGTCATACAACATTTCCCTGATAAACCAGACATGGACAAAACCACACGGTCAGCAGCCCTATCTTGGAATTATTCTAGGGAAACGCAACAATATAGGCCAAATAATGAAAAAAACGGGTAAACGGAAAAAAAACCCCATCCTTCATTAAAGGTCGAATAACAAATTACATAATCATGTTAAACTCCACAAAAAGCGCTTAAAATCAAACATGTAGAAATCTTAATAGTGGACTGACAGCTTCCACCATCCTTCTTGGCTGAGGTCGGTGCCGAAGAGCCAATTTATAAGGGTACGGAGGAACTGTACCCATTTAGATGACTTTTTTCAACATTCACAGATTCTGAGGGGAAAATTCATTGATAAGGGTTACTCTAATGTCGAACTGGATAAGGTGATCAATGAAGTGGCAAATATAAACAGGTCCGACATGTTAAAAGATACCCCGAAAGTAAAGGAATCCAATGTGGGATTTGGGACCTCCTTTGTAACTTCCTATACCCAACAATATAGGGATATTAAAATAATTTTTTCCTGACACTGGAAGGTACTGAGAAATGATAGGGTTTTGTCATCGGTGGTGGGAGAACAACCCATGGTGGTTTATAGGGGGGCTCCCCCTCTTAGACTGAGGGTTGCACCAAACATCATTGATCGGCCTTTAAGAACTTCCAATCTTTTTCCTTAAATAAAAGGGTTTCTTTCCATGCAGGAAATGTGTGGTTTGCAAGGCCAATTCCATCAAGGACAGGAAGGTTAGTTCCTTTCAATCGCAAACCACACATAAATTTTACCCAATTGATAATTTCATCACATGTTCTACCAAGAACGTGGTGTATCTTTTGGAATGCCCTTGAGGTTACCAATATGTTGGGAGGACCATCAGAACAATGCAAGTTAGGGTTAACGAGCACCTTGGCAATATCCAACGTGGCTTTCCGAAGCACAGTGTGTCTAGGCACTATTTGGAATGCCATGATAAGAAGGCTATTGGCACAAGAATCATAGGTATTGATAGATTCATCTCCCATTGGAGGGGGAGTAATGTGAAACGGGAGATCTCCCAAAAGGAGACCCGCTGTATCTATGATCTCAAGAGCTATACGCCCCATGGCCTTAATGTGGACTGGGATGTCAACTGTTTTATAAACAGCTGATCGGCCTGTTGTTTCTTTCAGTTGACGTCCCACTCCAATTTACATCATCCTTGGATTCATACATCCTTGGAGAGTTTTTTCAGACCAATTTTATCATTTTTGGCTATATTTTATATGTATTAGATCAATTTCATAGGTATATGATCTTAATAAAATTTTTTATTTTTTTATACCATTTTAACTGACTTTGGTTTGCGATATGGATTTTTGTCCTGTTGTGTGCCTTTTAATATATGTATGCACAATATGGTCATGTCCACTATTAAGATTTCTACATGTTTGATTTTATGCGCTTTTTATGCGCTTTTTGTGGAGTTTAACATGATTATGTAATTTGTTATTCGACCTTTAATGAGAGATGCGGGGGTTTTTTCCATTTACCCGTTTTTTCATTATTTGGCCTATATTGTTGCGTTTCCCTGGAATAATTCCAAGATAGGGCTGCTGACCGTGTGGTTTTGTCCATGTCTGGTTTATCAGGGAAATTCTGTATGAGGCGGGGTGGAACGCATGTGTTCCGGTATTTTGTTTTTTCGTTGTGGAACGCATGCGTCCTGGTGGAGTGCATATTTCCTGGTGTTTACCTTTCTGTTGCGGAAGCTCGGATATGATGTAACATCCGGTGATGCAGCTGCCGGAGATGTGTTCCATCTTGCGTCCCCATTGAGTTACTCTAGGTGGAAATGCATCATTACGCCTTCCGGCCGGGGACTCTGTTTAAGGCGTGCTGCTTGGTGCGGGCTTTGCCTTTGACAACGTCCCATGTTATGAAGAAACGCGTCAATTACGCCGGCCCGCACGCAGACACGCCCCCTGCCACGGCCATCTTGAATATATGTTTTGTATGATGCAACAACGTGAGTAATTTACCTTGTTTTTGTTGAGTTTTAATAAACATACGTACTTCACTATCTGAGTTACATCTGTTTTTGGAGGGGCATCCTTTACCATTCAAGATAAGGAACATAGGAGATGTGAAGTTATGTTGAATTTACACCATTTATGAATCAAGTGTGACGGACCTGGTGCCAGCCATCATTGGGGATACCGCTTATTCTGGGTTCCTATGATCTATGCCCATTTGACCTTTCCTTAACCGGGTGTCAAACGTTCCGGTAAGGAGACAACTTTACTAGAACACGTGGTTTCTCCAAGATTTGGGATTTCAGTTATATGGTGTTGGAATTCTTCCTTTTTCCTTTACTCATTACTGATCCTTAAGCACCTGGTCTCATGGACTTTTGTCTATTTTGAACTTCTGTTGCAGGTCATTAATCTGTGAAGTTTTTGGCGCTGTACACCTTTTTTAATTACATATAGAAATTTATCTTCAACATAAAATGGTGTTTTTTCTCACCAGCAGACTTCAATTGTGTCAATACGAAGTTTGTACCATGGAGGCATCCATAGTGAGTATTAGGAACTGAACAAACTTCCTGTTTGGGAGGTTCCTGGTAAGGATGGAAGTGGATTGGTCCAACGGTGGATATTGCCTCTATATAAACCTAGTATGGCGGTTACGATCACATGACCCCTGATGACGTTGGCAACGTGCTGACGAAACGCGTCGGGTAACAGAGGAAGTTCCGGTTAGGTGGAACACGGAAGCGGCGTGCCCATGCCCTGATAACCTCGATCTCCTTACGAAAGGCTTTATATTTACATGTTTGTAGCAAGTGCATTTTTAAATCAATAAATGGTTTCAATGTGTGATACTACGCCTTGAGAGCCTTCTTTCTTCTCTCTAAACATGTCTTGGTCCTAATTTATCAAACGGCTTGATTATACACATACCCCGAGAGAGAGTGACCAATATATCCATCGGGTTATATTTCTCTGAGGTTTATTGATGGAATACCTGTCAAGTTTGATCAATGGATAAGAGGATACCGCTTATGTGACCCCCTATAATTTAGGGGTCCATTAGTTCTGGTAAGCAGTAAATTTTACACTCACTGGGTGAAAGAGTGAAGGTGAAAATCAATTCTTCTATCAAACCTCAGGACACTTATCAGCTGATTTTGAGATTGTGATATCTCTTGCTGACCTTTTGCACCAGAGACTTTTTATCAAAACACTTTTTGTACTTTCTTTCACCTTTTGCATAATTCATCACTTTTAAATTGTCATTTTATATAAGTTTAAATTGGTTTAGTCATTAATTTTTACAATAATCAGTGCACCATATATATATATATATATTTTTTATTTATGTATGTGGTTTGGTTGAGCGCCATACCCCCCTCATAAAACACAATTTTTATTTATGTATTTATTTTACTAGTAATGGCAATCAGCGATTCTTATCGGGACTGCGACATTGCACTGGAAGTGATGTTGCTTCCGGGTTACTTCATCAGAGACCCGATCCTGCAGGCAGACGTGCCGGCTGGTCAGTCGGGTCTCTCTGTGGGATGGGAGACTTGGGCAGAGCGGTGGAAGGTGGCGGGAGGGGGGGGTCGCCCCCTCCCGCTCCTTATGATAACCAAGCGGCTGCTGAGCCGCATCGCTTGTTGTTACACAGAAGCCAACCGCCGCCTCTAAAAAACAGTATCAGGGTGATGCCTCTAGCTGCAGGCATTACCCTGGTACAGTCACTTCTTCAAGCCAACGCGAAGGTACGTCGGTTTGTGGGAAGTGGTTAAATACAGACGTTAAGTTACTAGCCCATGTCGAAGCTACCCGTCTGGCCAAGGTCATCCAAAAATGAATACATATAGACCAATCAGGTTTTCTCTGTCGCTCATTGACAGACGTAGTCCTCCTTGATTAATATCAACTCGGGTTATACTGCCCTCTACAGGAGTAGGACTAGACAGGAAAGAAAACGTTCTGGCCACACCCTAGGGGCAGTCCCAGAGGGTATATCCTCTCACTTCCTGCTACAGAAAATCATTTTTTTCTGTTTAGTTAGGAGTAAGGACCTAGATTCCTTGCTAGGATCTTTCGGTCCTGGCAGGATTTTTTTAGAAATACTTTTTTAAACAGCTTTTTTTCTCCAGTGTTCCTGTGAGATCTTCAAGCAAGCACGCTGAAACTGGGCGACGAGCTGGATGTTTAGATTCAGTGGTCACCCCAGTTCAGCCTACGAGTGCGTGCAGGCCATAGCTCCGCGCTGGGTCGCCTGGACGCCAATGACCAGCAGAGTCACGGCATCCGTATTGGTCGACAGCCCCCCCACCCCGGTGGAGAGGGGTTCTGTCAGGAGTTGGCGCCCGCCTGGTTCCGGTATGGTGAGTAGAATGTTCCCCCTCTCCCCCTGTCGGGTTTGTTGATGGACGCGGGCCCCTCTCTGGGATGGTCGGACACTCAGTTTCTGGGTCTCCCCTCTATCCTATAACAGGTCACAGATCCCCCAATTTGAGTGTGATTTTGTGAATAGAAACCAGGAGGCTTGGTTTGGGAGCTGACTAAAGTCACTATATGACTGTAAGGATGACTGAAGTCAGTGGCAGACTACTAAAAGGCATTACTATTGAGGTATAGAGGTATCCTACCTGTCATAGTGTGTACACAGGCCGATGCCTATGCCTGAGTTACTGCAGCCACAGATCGCCATCCCTCCAGAAAGCCGGTCACTTCCACAGGCCGCACAGCCTCCCGCAGGCCGAGGACACCTCCCGCAGGCCGAGGCACTCCCGCAGGCCGCACAGGCCGAATGCACACCTCCCGTAGGCCGCTGCTAGTTTGCAAGCCGCCGCTATCCTACACAGGCCGCCGCCATTTTCCTGCAGATCGCATGAGGCCGCCATATTGGTGTAGCCTCGTGTCTCCAGCATGGGGGCGGCCATGTTTGAGGTGACCAAACACCTCGTGGAGTAATTGGGAGGCGCCGGAAGGCGTGTAAAGGGGCGGAGCCGCCTCCTTGGCCCAGGGAAAGCAAGCCAAAGACTTCCTGTCTGTAACAGACAGTGCTGGAAGCAAGTTGATAAGAAACTTCTGTGCATCAGGTGAGCCTTGGGGTCTCTCTCTCTTTCTTTCTGAGGGATCCAAGCAGGTAGACTGAGGGGCGCTATTGCGCTGGGGGACTAAGTAAAAAAAAAAAAATGTTTTTTTCTTGCAATTTATTTTTTTGTGTTTGCTGGCAAGTGTCTTGTTACATGAACCCTGCCACACATGTATCCCCGCCTGATCCCCTCGGGGTGGCCGCAGGACCCTCCAGTACCCCACTTGTGATGATGCATTATCAGCAGTTTTGGAGTCTTTGGTATCCCGGGTGGAGGTAGCCTGTCAGGGACGGGGGTCAAGAAGAGCGACCCCCGCCTACCCCTATGTCATCTGATACTTCAGATACGGATTCTGAGCTGGTCATTGCAGCCCCTTTTCTGGGGTTGTTGTCTCAGGTACGGTCTCCTCAGACAGTGAGGAGGACGCTTCTGCCTCCGCCATAGCACAAGAAGCGTTGGTGGAAGCACTAGTTGTGTCTGTCCGGGAAACCTTAAATCTTGAGGTTACACCGGCAGAGGTAGCTG
Source organism: Pelophylax lessonae (assembly GCF_965119305.1). NCBI lineage: Eukaryota > Metazoa > Chordata > Amphibia > Anura > Ranidae > Pelophylax > Pelophylax lessonae. The sequence continues at coordinate 573,954,718 of NC_138769.1, read as the reverse complement.
AGACTGATATTCCTTTTTTGGTACTAGCAAGCCTACCAAAATGGTGAAGGGTTTCCCTTGCCCAAATGGGGTCGTCCGTAAACGAGCCCCTGCTATTTCCAAACGCATTGCTAGGCGCTATCATTTTGAGGAATCCCTCATTACAAAGATGGACGGTACCACCAATAGTGGACTCATCGATTTCCAGACTAAATAAAGCCACTGTTATCCCGTTGGATTGACAGAATGGGCCCCACCCATCTCTAGGGTGGGGGGACGTCTTCACCGGTTTCCGGATCCAGGGCTTTCCAGAATCCCGGATAAAGGGGTTCGCAAGGTCATATGGTCGGGATACAAGATCGAGTTTCGATCACTTCCACTGGTGCGATTCTTCCCTTCCAATATTCGACATCCCCGGGTCGCTTAAAAAGCTTTGTGGGGGACAGCTTGATGCAACAAGCAGTGGAAGTTCCCATTCCTTGGAGGAGTTCTAGTCGAACTTGTTCACAATGCCCAGGAAAAAGGGCTAGGTGCGTCCAATTCTGGTCTTGGAAGAGATGGAGTCCATCCATACAGTGGTGGCCTCCCTGCATCAGGGGGATTTCCTGGCGTCCATAGACATTTAGGATGCCTATCTTCATATCCCCATCTTCGCAAGACATCAGCGTTTTCGTTGCTTTTCCCAAAGATCATCCCTGGTTCCCACCAGGAGACTGAGCTATCTGGGCCTAATTTTGGATACATCCTTGGCAAGAGTGTTTCTCCATGCGGAGAAACTCCAGAAGATTCAGTCAATGATTCGGATGTTGCTGTCCGTCAACTGGCTGGGATTGATGGTCGCCTCCTTAGAGGCAGTACCGTTTGCCCAGTTTCATACCCGAATTCTCCAAAGAGGAGATTCTTCTCATATGGAATCGGAATCCCGATTCCCTGGACAATCGGATCCGATTGAGCGAGCGGACCAGGGAGGCTCTGGTCTGGTGGCTTCGGTCTCCGATGCTCAGCCAGGGGAAGTCATTTCTTCTGATAAATTCCAGGTTACCGATAAATGTGTTGGAACTGAGAGCGATCAGATTTTGTCTGATTTACTGGACCGAGCAGCTCCAGGGCAGCCCGGTTCGGATCCAATCGGACTATGCCACGATCATGACTTATGTCGATCACCAAGGGGCACCAAGAGTGCCCTGGCGGCCATAGAAGTGGCCAACATTCTTATTGGGGGAACAGTTGTTCCAGCTCTCTCCGCGATATTTATCACGGGGGTGGACAGGCAGATTATTTCAGCCGTCAGATTCTGGATCAAGAGGAATAGTCTCTTCATCCAGAGGTATTTCGCCAGCTGTCCCTTCATTGGGGCACCCCGGGTATGGATCTGTTGGCAGGTTGGCTCAACAGGGCGCGCACCCGCGATCCTCTAGCGGACGCAGCAGACGCACTGAGCGCCCCGTAGGGGAAGTATCAGCTACTGTATGTCTTTCCCCCTCTCAAGTTACTGCTGAGATTTCTCTGCAGGATAGAGGTGGAGGGAACTCCAGTTATCCTGGTAATTCCGGGCTAGCCTCGTCAAGCCGGGTACTCCGACTTGGACAGGCTAGTCGCGGACGCTCCTTGGAGACTTCCTCTCAGGGAGGATCTGCGGTCTCAAGGACCGATCTTCCATCGTGCTTTACAGTCGCTGGTTTTAATGGCCTGGCTATTGAGACCCAGGTACTGAAGGACAGAGGGTTGTCAGCTTCAGTTATTCCTACTCTAATTAAAGCAAGGAAAGTGACTTCCAGCAAAGTCTATTATCGCACATGGAAGACTTGTATCGCGTGGTGTGAATCTTTGGGATTTCTCCCATGTATCTATTCGGTGACCCGAATCTTGGCTTTTCTGCAAAAGGGGGTTGAGCAGAAACTATCCTTGAGCACTATCAAGGGTCAGGTTTCAGCATTAGCAATCTTCTTTCAGAAGCCTTTGGCTACTCATTCCTTGGTGCGGAATTTCATCCAGGGGGTGCGACACTTGGCTCCGCCAGTGCGCGCGGCCTTACCGCCCTGGGATCTTAATTTGGTTTTGTCGGTTCTGCAGAAACCTCCATTTGAAAATGTCAGGGAGATTCCCTTGCTTACATTATCCCAGAAGGTGGCCTTCTTGGTGGCCATTACTTCTGCACGCAGGGTGTCAGAACTGGCTGCATTATCATGCCATTCCCCATATCTAGTGGTTCATAGGGATAAGGTAGTTCTTCATCCTAAGCCATCCTTTCTTCCTAAGGTGGTTTCAGACTTTCATCTGAATGAAGATATTGTGCTACCTTCCTTGTGTCCTAAGCCCAATCATCCTCGGGAATGTGCGTTGCATCAGGCGTCAGTGGTCCAGGTGTGCAAGGCGGCTACCTGGTCGTCGGTTCATACCTTTACAAAATTTTATAAAGTTGATGTGATGGCATCGTCAGATGCCTCTTTTGGCTGCAAGGTTTTGCAGGCCGCAATTTGAGGAGACCGGTGGTCTACCTCGAGGGTTTTTTTCCGTTGGAATTTCAGTTGAGACTCATCTTTTGATTGATGAGCCTTTAAAACTTCTAGATGGCACCGGTTGGGCCTTCTAGATTGGATTTTGATTTCCATTTTCCCACCCCTCATTTGTGGCACTGCTTTGGGACGTCCCGAGTTGATATTAATCAAGGAGGACTACGTCTGTCAATGAGCGACAGAGAAAAAGGGGTTTTTGTAAGATCTTACCGTAAAATCCTTTTCTCTTAAGCTCATTGACAGACTTAGTACCCGCCCCTCTGTTTTTGAGTTGGGTTGGGTTAAATTCTCTAAACACTGCTTTGTGACATAACTGATTTGCTGTAACAGGAAGTGAGAGGATATACCCTCTGGGACTGCCCCTAGGGTGTGGCCAGAACGTTTTCTTTCCTGTCTAGTCCTACTCCTGTAGAGGGCAGTATAACCCGAGTTGATATTAATCAAGGAGGACTACGTCTGTCAATGAGCTTAAGAGAAAAGGATTTTACGGTAAGATCTTACAAAAATCCATTTTTATCTCTACAAGATCTAATGGCCATAAACATTAGGCATTTGTAACTAAATATCCAGCTCCCACTTGATAACTTGGCAATAGAGCAATCCTATCCCTCAATGCCGCCAATGCGTTTGACAGCGTTCAATAGAGTTATCTATGAGCTATTCTTCATAAATTTTGCCTTGGGAACAGTTTTATAGCCTGGGTAAAACTCCTACATGTGGATCCCGTGGCACAACATTAGGAGCAACAGTGTCCTTTCAGAGGTTTTCCCTCTAGGCCGGGGTACCAGGCAGGGGTGCCCATTATCACCCCTGCTCTTTGGCCTGGCACTGGAACCTTTGGCAGCACTGATAAGGGCTTCCCTGGACATAATCTGAGTTAAGAGGTACTCCGGAAGATAAAATCTCATTTTATGCCGATGACATCTTATTTTACCTGGGAGACACCACTGGCTCGCTGGAGGTGACAATGAACCTTATTGAGGAATATGGATCCTACTCTGGGTTCTCCATAAGTTGGAATAAATCAGTTCTTTTTTCTGCTGGTCTTCCGGCAGGAGCAACCCAGATATCTGTGGTAACCTCCTTTCGATACTCTGGCGTTATAGTCACGTCTAAGCCTTATATTTATCTTCTGTTGAATTTTAAACCTATCCTCCATAAATTTAAATCTAATAAAAATGGTATGGGCGCCTCAGTTGCTTTATGTGCTGCATAATTTCCTCATTAAAATTCCCCACATCTGGTTCTTACGAATAGACTCTCAATTCCGCAAATTAATTTGGAGGAAAAACCTGCTAGAATTATACTGTCTACCCTAAAGATCACTGATGAATGGCGGTGCCTCGCGCCCAAAGTTACTTTTACGCAGCTCAACTTCAGCATTTGATGGGGTGGGCCTTACCTAACATTGCTGACCCTTCTCAAAATATACTGTATTAATGAGCTCAGACACAGTCTATGAGGCTGTTTTGTATCTGGAAATGGGTCTACCTGCAATCTCATCTCATTGCCCGAAGGTGGCTCTGCGTTTGCATCTATGGGGAGTGGTCAAACGACAATTACGATTATGTGGATTTCTTCGCTGTACTCTGTATTTGGGACAATAGAATATATATAGAACTGTACAAGTTAACTGACACACAACATTGGACATTGGCTGGCATTAGATTTCTCTCTTAAATTTATATGGGCAGTGTTCTGAAATCTTTAGGATCTTTAAGGAGAGTAGTTCAGTATACCTAGATGCTGGGCAGATACAGATGCAGATATTGGGCAGACTAGATGGGCCAAATGGTTCTTATCTGCCGACACATTCTATGTTTCTATGTTTCTCTTTCTACCAGTACTTAGAATTTCGACATGCTCTACAAACGCAAGTTGGAAACTCTGTTTTGTTCCAACTGAATCCAATTTTTTTGGATTCTCCTATGTCGGAAACTGATAAGAAGGGAGGCATCTCTAGAATTTATTCACATTTACTGTTCCAGAGACAAGACTCGGCTTTATTACCAAGTAGGGGAAAATGGGAAGTGGATGTAGGTTCCATAGATGGTGAAAGTTGGGAGGCAGCATTGGTGACTGTACCATTGGTGTCGGTGTCAGCTGCACAGAAATCGTCCCAACTATTTATTTTACACCACACTTATTGTACACCGAAGCAACTGTATACCTGAGGTAAAAGGGACTCCCCTATCTGCCCTAAGTGGAAAGGTCATACCTTTAGTTTTTTACACATGATTTGGAAATGTCCCAAACTAGTTCCATACTGGGGAGAAATTATTTCAGTACCAGACACATGACTCCCTCTGGACCTACTGATTTGCCTTTTAGGGGCACTAGAGGTTAAACAATATACCCCATATACTTACATAGCTATCACCCGTCTGTTATACTTGGCAAGGAAGTCTATTGCTCGTTTCTGGCTCTCCCCTCTCCCTCTAAACCGTACACAATGGATTGAACAAGTAAACCATATTCTCATCAGGGAAAAGAATACTTACCAGCATAAATACTCATCCAATAAATTCCAGTCTATATGGCAGTGTTGGCTTGACAATCCTGGCTTGGCCCTCCACATCTTATTAGAGATATATTATTGCAAATGTAGATTTCATGTTTGGTACATGGTTATAATAGTTGATAATTGCACTTTAGTCTCTTAACGATGCATATACACCAAGGGAATATTTCTAGGTAGCGGAATAGTGACGCTCTGAGTACACTTCTGAGCTTTCTTATCACACTCCAATAAATGTTGCCTTATTGTATGTTATTTGTTACCAAGTTTTTCTTGTCTTCTTGGCTGCAATCTGAGCTGCGGGTTAATTAACCCGATTATGATATGTTTATAGTATGACACACATTATGCTTGAAAAATATTTGTACTCCTGTACTTTTCTTTGATTATAAAAAAAAAAGAAGGCTGGTACTCAATGTCTCCAGGCAGCCACGCGCAGGATCAGACAGTTTCAGTATTGAAAGCTTTCAGAGAATGCTCCAGGAGGATGGAACAGAGGTCTACCAGCCAAACTGTAGCTGGGACCCCATTAACAGTGCTGGCTGGGTCTTACGCCCCCAGGAACAAGCCCTCTGCTCTGGGGCCTCCTGCTGGTCACCTGCCATATTGACCAGAGATTGGTTGGGGAGATATTAACACCCACTATGTCCCTGGGAGACAGGGGTAAGTAATGGAGCCCATACCTACAGAGCCCAGAGCAGACCTAACTTATCAAACATGTTCTTCCTGATTACAGGAAGCTAACAACTAAATTTAGCAAACAGTAATCTTATGGGGGGCTAGATGTAGTTTCAGCACAAACATCACTGGAAAGAACCAGAGACCTGGTACCAGTGATCATCAATGTAAGGAAACATTACACTGAATACCAATGTAACAGAGCTTTCCCTGCACTTATTACTAATGTAATTGGTTCTTTCTCACATTGGCCACTAATATAAGGGGACCACTAACCACCAGGGTAAGGGTGCAATTTTTCTACTGACTACAATTTAAAAAGACAATACATTTTCATTGTCCAAGTTTAACTTCTAACAATTATTACATCGGATTTAAACCCAAAACCAAAAATGTAATATTGTCAATCATTAGATGTGGTGGCAGCTTTAGTTTTCCTTTTTTAGACTTTTTCCCCCTGTTTTCACCTGGTCAGTAACACACCTCCTGCATTAGAGTGCTTATAATCTGGATGAATGAGCATAGAGACACCATTGGAAAGCAGCATTGCTATGCTAGAAGAAGGGGTGTGTTAGTGTATTTTAATCTGCTGGTACAGCTAACACATTGAAGCTGAACTCCAGCTAACACTATTTAAGCAGTTACAGCAACAGTTTTTTTTCAAGGTTTTACATGAAAAAAAGCTGATAATTTTACGCATTTCTGTCAGTAGTAAATGGTTTGTCTCGAACCTCTAACTGCTACATTTGCCGGACAGCTTGTTTTGTTGAGAAAAAAAAAAAAAACAGATCTAGCCATATCACCATGTGAAATTAAAAATAAATAAAGTCTATAAAATAAAACTAATGCAGCCATCACATCTAAGAATTACCTGCAATAAAATAAATGTTTTCTTTTAAGTTTAATACCACTTTAATAGTTATTACAACACAAATTGAAATATAGCATTGGAGGTGATCATTCACGGCTATCAAACATGTAAGTAAACACATCCTTCTTTTATTTGTTCCATATTTACAACTTACTGCTCATGCTAAGGTACTGTGAGATTTAGATATAAAATTATTTTGAAGTAGGGGTTCCTTGGGACCTGAACATTATTTTTAGGGTTTCTTGTTAAAAGTTTTCAAAGGCTGTTCTAAGAGATTTCTGGTTGATAATGCATAGTTTTGATCATTTTGTTATTAAGGTTGTATCTTGTGGATAGTAATATTATCTGAGTGAAAAAAATCTCCATTTGGTCATCTCACAAGAATATTCATGGTGCATCATTGCAGTTGCCTTATAGTTTTAAAAAGTAACTCTTTCTAATGAGATGAAAGAAGAGAATTCTTTATTGCCATATACTATGCCATGTGTCACCTCAGAAGACATGGAATGCCAGCAGCAGTATTTAGAAAATTCTGGGATCTATAGGAATGCAAAGAATGTAAGTTTGGAAATTTGGAATAGATAAATATTTTTTTTTTTTTTTTGTGCTCCATAATCGTTCGAAATCAACTTTTCAATTTCACAATTCATTAGCACCTCACGTTTGTAGAATATTCTCTCAGAGACACATACTGTATTTTTGTATCCCGTCTCCTCCACCCTTGCAATTCCTGCTTGGGCCCTCACCAGCCATGTTACTTGTAGCTTATGAGGGCTCCTATTTCTCTGTGTCAGCCTTAGCATCTCAGCTGTCCTGTCACCTCTACTCTTGTCACTCCTCCACATTCAAGGAGCAGTTTATGGTTGGGCTATCAGTGAGGAGTGAGGGTCTCATCTCTGTCCCAGATCTTTGGCTGTACAAATAACCAGGTGAAGATAAAGAAATCACTAGTGGATTTATACCTAGAAATCTCAGGTAAGGAGCATGAACCTTTTTTTTTCTTTTAAAAACTCTGTTCAAAACATTGTTAAATGTTAAATGCATCAGTTTAACTATGTAAAGTCAAAGTATAATCAGGCTCAGTGCTGAAAGGCATAATTCCAAATCATTAAACATCATGCCACAAATATCTCCATATATTATAATTCATTTAATCTGTTTTCCTCATTTTTTTTATTTAGTAATATTAATAACACATATGGGTGGAGTGAAAAGAAAAGCAATTCTATTCGGGGAAAAAAAAAATTACAGTTTTCATTTTGATGGCTTATTTATAATTTAATTACAAGGTTAAATTATTTTTCTGGTTATGGATAAAATACTCAACACATCACACTGGTCAGAATACCTTTTTGTTTTTAAAGTTATGTTTAGCTGCTATGACTTCCATGATTGAGGTTGTTAAAACTCCACAGCAAAAGGTGAGAGGGTAAACCCACTAAACTGAGCATGATTTGTATAGCTCCCTCTAAATTTTGTGTAAGTTAGAATTAATTGTGTCCATAAAAAAATTATCAAAATTGGTACAGCAAAGACAAAATCAATTGACCTAAAAAAAAAAAAAAAAAAAAAAAAACACTGTACAGCTTGAATTCAAACTCACTTTGTTTTGTTTTTAAATTGAAATTATTCTATTAGTGAGCTATTCACTTTTTTTTGTATCATCTGGGATTTAATAGTAAAATGGTGTTAAAGGGTCACTGCTATTTTTGTTTTTTTTTTTACAAAAAATTGACAGTTAAATATAACTTGGAGGGTAAAGGAGAGGCTATATTTTCAAAATTATTGTTTTTTAAAATACATATATATATATATTTGAACTGAAATTTGAAAACATTTCTCGCATTTTCAGCAATCCATTTTGGTTTTTGCACTGCACAGAAAGGGCTGTGTACAGTATAGGAAGGTGGGCAACATTTATCCATTCTGGTCCCAAGGCAGAGAAGCTGAGTGTGCTCAGTTTTATTGTCACTGATGTCACTCCCTCAGAACCAGTGTGTTGCCAACTTTCCATGCAACACGCTGACTGGATTTTAAAGATAATCTGTCAGAGTATAAATATGGGAGCAGATGTTGCTAACTTGTTTTTGAAATTGCATGCTCCAGAACATTTATTCTTATTCCTGCGTGACCCTTCCATTCACCAAATAGTGAAAGAAGGGTAAAGAAAACAACCCTGGAACCTGCATCTTTAAAAATAATTAAAAATGTTCTCCTGATGGGTACCTGTTAAACCACCTTCTCTCAAATGGGGATGGGAGAGCCATAAGCCTCTGCCTGAGAAGGAATAGGATTAGGTGCAAAATAGGAAAAAGTCACGTGTCATGATCATGTACAGGAGGACGATTAAGAGATTGTTATTAATTTGTAATGCTTCATGTCATATGGATATGTACACAAAAACAGTTGGAAAAAAAAAATTGTAGGAAGTAGTCATTAAATGCTTGCTAATACCTCTACGGGCTGTTGAAGTATCTATCGTGTTTCAATGATTCTGAATTTGCTTGGTGCCGTGGGGGAATATAGGACATATGGGACACTGTGTCTACAAACATTGGGTTGTAGATTACAGAAGACATCTGTGGATAGATTACATGACTACTCGCAAATATGAGAAATTTCCATTGGCCCAAAGTATACTTCATTTGCATATGTTCTAAAAGATGTTACACCTAAAATATGTTTATTTCAATGAACTTAAAGGGGAAGTCCACCCTATCACTAAAATTACTACATCTACAGACATCCACAATCTAAGACTAACCTATCTAGCCCTGTAAATAAGAAATCTCTATACATAGCTTTTCTGAAGCCGCTCCAGTACAGTCCCACACAGAGCTGTTAGCTGCAACTTCGCTATGGAGGCTGGTGCAGAGGAGGCAGGTGACAACGGGAACCCCCATAGTAACTCTATGGGTGATGTCCCTTCCCATTCATTTTACAGATGTTGTCGGCTGTGTCCTCTGCAGAGCATCCGCCGCTGAAGACCGAACTGGAGCAGCTTCAAAAAGGATATGTATAGCGATTTCTTTTTTACAGGGTTAGTGTTAGATCGTGGATGCTTGTAGATGCAGGGATTTTAGTGTTAGGGTGGACTTGCCCTTTAACTATAAAAAAAAAGTCCTTCTTTGTGGAAGCTCATGAAATGATTCTGCTCTAAGTCTGTAATGAATGCATCTATGTGAGGACCTGAATTATAATGAAAATGCATGCTTCATCTTGTTTTCCTTACTGTTCTGTGGTATAACTATAAACATAATGGCTGTATAATCTATATTAACTTTTGTCTTCTCACATACCTATGTATGAGCATTGAACACAAAAACATCTATAGTAGCATAAGTCTGAGGGTGGCATCAAGTATTTAATAAAGGAAGTGCAAAGGGCAGTAATGATGTGCAAAGTTCGGTACCTCAAACAATCAATCAGAAATGTGACTGCACTAACAGGAACTTGATTGGCTCTTTGCACAGCCTTAAGCCCCGTACACACGTAACGATTGTCGGCCGTAAATATTTAGCTGACGACCGATCGGCCGATTGTAGGCTTGTTAGTATGATGCTTCCGACTGCCGACAGCACACTTTCGGCCGAAAATAATCTGTCGTGCAGGCATTAAAATTTTTGTTGGCCAACACCAGAACGGCCGATTGTTCGCCAGTCAGTACAGAATTCGGCCGACAATCAGCAGATTTGCAAGACTGGGCATACTCAGAGAAGAAAAAACACAGGGAAAGTTAACCATCACATGACATCACTTCTTCAGTCGGCTGTTGTTGGCCGACAAAATTCGTGTGCAGTCTTTTGCACTTTTCAGCGGACAGGACAGCCCTGGACAAAAGATGGCCGATCAGTCGGCCGACGATCGGTACGTGTGTACGAGGCATTACTGAATAGAAGAGACAGTATTTCATATCTGCCATTATATGACTCTTTAGTTTCCTTTTCTTTTGAAATACTTGTGTTAACTCATGTACCTACATATTTTACCTGTTTTACTTACACTGACTGCATTTAATAATGTTATAAGCCAATATTTTTTGTAAATGATACATAGAAGTGGGGCTTTAAATGTAGTCTAAGGACTGCCATTCTATCATTCTGTCCTGTATCAAAATACTTCAAGCTTTTTTTGCATTCCCATTGATTAGTATGGAAAGAAAAGCAGTTCTATCAAGAACAAAAACTTTTTGGTCAATTTTATTTGAATGTTTATATATACCCTGGAAAAGACCACAACTTTTGGGCACTTGGATTTTAGTGCATTTGTTTTTTATGTATTTATTTTATGTATATAAAATATATACAATATATGTATGTTTATGTTCGATATATTGAGCACTGAGCATATGTTGACAGAATTTATCACTCTCTGAACATATTTACCACATATTTGGGGGTTGACTAGTATAGCTGCTTTTTACACTGTTTATCCTATATTTTAAGGGGTCACACTATAGCGCAGAGTGGGTTGGTATTTTTTATTTTTTTTGCTTTCCATTGAGTCATCAGACCACATTATTGTGAGTATTCATTTATCCTGTATGGTGTAATTCACAGCAACCAATCAGAAGTGGTTCTTTAGTTGGTTTGATTACATTAATCTGAAATTGGAACAGAAGCTATCCATTACTGTACATTGCAAATCATCAATGCCCTTTGCTTTGCTTTGTCTTGTCAGAAATAGCTAGATATGCATAAGCCACAGATAAACTGATACAAAGATATTTATTAAAGGCATTTAAAATAGAGATGTAAGCTTAGTTGTGGCTACAATGTACCACTATAGATCAAAAACAAGAATATATATTACTACTTTAAAGTAAACCTGCCAGCAATGGCAGCCTACATAATTGTGCTGTCATTCGGCTTACAAAAAGAATATTCAAAGCCCAAGCTTTGTTTCTTAAAGGTTTTGGATAGAGTACAGAAAGGTTAAAACCCTGGCCATATTATTTTTTATTTGCTGGCTGTGCACCATTGGGAAACTTTTCCCTTTACCTCCTGTCCTAAAGGCACAACAGAAAGTTACAGGAAATCTCCCAAAGGAAGGGGATCTTTCCTCTTAGATAGTTGTCCCTGGAACAGGTGTGCCCATTGGAAGAATTCCCCCCACCCTTGTTCTGGGGAAAACTCTAAAACTTTGGATTTCCCCTCGCTTGCTTTCATGCTGATTAAGAACGTTAGTACAAATAGAGGGTAAATCTCCTCAATGGGTCATAGACAACAAGAACAACCATAAAAAAAAAAAAAAAAGGGGGAAAAGTCCTTTCCCCCTCTTTCGCCCTTCCCATCCCCCCCAGCCCATCCCAGGGGTCAGTTTCGAAACACTTTCGCCAGGGCCCCCTCCCCTTCTCATGGTTCCCTGGATAGACAAATGCTACCTTGATTCTTCCTCCAGCCCTAACTCCCCTCTAAGGAAGTCTACAAAATGATACGCTGCAAAGGAGGAGAAAAAAAAAAAAAGGAGCGAGCCCCCTCCCAATTCTTCATTCTCTATTACCCTCATAGGGACCACTTGAATTGGTCCTATTGTGAATGTATTTGCAACTAAGCAAAAAAAAAGAAAAAAAATATACTGATCAATAAATCAAATTATGACAATTATTAGTGTTTATAGACTGTGAAAACAACCCTCTACTCTCTTATCTCAATTCCGCAGGTATTCCTTCTTATTCCATGTGCATAATTATCTAATCATTATGTGCTCAAAAAAAAGAAAAAAAAAGAAAAAAAAAAATCCCCATCACCCCTCCACTCCTTACACAACCAAAAAAAGTACCCCCCCAAAAAAAAAACAGAAAAAGCCACGTCACAAAAGCTCTCCACTCGTGTTTCATGAGTACCAATAATATAGATTCTTTTTTTTTTTTCTATGACCGAGCCCGCTAATAAAAGTAATAAAGGGCTTGGTAGATATCGGGTCCAAAAGTGGAATAGGGGAGCCACCCCATCAGTGATGAAGGAAACCGAGTAGATTAGGAGTAGTATCTGGAACTGTAATCGGACCCACACAAATTAATAGGAGGACTTCTGGTGGCAACGGGGCGGAGCTGGGGTTTCAGAGGCGGGGGTTTAGATACCTCTTACTATGGAGATCAGTCATTTTAATGGACTCCAGCTGGCTATTAGTCCTGACAGACCATGATCACTGATACTGGGCAGGGTTGGAAGTTGGGACCACCAGAAGACAGAGGGATGTGTTACAACCATGGGCTCCTCTGATTATTGCTCTCCTTGCCTGGCTTGTCAGTTTAGGTGGATGACCATGTCTTGGTAGGTTTGCAGTTGTGCCATACTCTTTCCATTTTCGGATGATGGATTGAACAGTGCTCTGTGAGATGTTCAAAACTTGGGATATTTTTTTTAACCTAAACCTGCTTTAAACTTCTTTACCAACTTTATCCCTGACCTGTCTGGTGTGTTCTTTGGCTTTCATGATGCTGTTTGTTCACTAAGGTGCTCTAACAAACCTCTGAGGGCTTCACAGAACAGCACTGAAAAACCACTGAGATTAAATTACACACAGGTTTACTGTTTATTATTTAGGTGACTTCTGACAGCAATTGGTTCCACTCAAATTTAGTTAGGGGTATCAGAGTAAAGGGGGCTGAATATAAATGCACGCCACACTTTTTAGATATTTATTTGTAAAAAATTTGAAAACCATTTATCGCTTTTCCTATAGGAGACGTCACTACCCGAAGGGCCACTGGCATCCGGCGCTGTCAATGTGGCCCCGCCCTGATCTTTTACTACACGTGTTACCTGGTCCTGCCGCCCCTAGCCGGCTTTTCTTCAATACGTGTAATTTAGCCCTGCCCATGGCCGGTCGTCTATACGTGGTTCTGGCCCCGCCCTCATTCCCACTTCCCTCTACACGTGACCCCAGTCCCGTCCCCCTCTGGTCCCCAGTGGAGATGTCGGCGGAGGAGATCTGTGTGGGATGTATCGGTTCTGGGAAGATGCCGTGGGAGGTGCTGGGAGGACTGCTGATCACCGGTACATACTTGTATAGCGCTATGGGGCTGTGCACTGAAAGCTGCAGTACTGGACCCGTACACCAGGTGGCAGCGATCAGTCACTGATGGTGTAAGGGTCAGCTGTATATAATGTACCTGTCTTCTCTTCTGCTGGGGGGTCTTCATGTCTGAGAGGAGGAACCTTCAGGGTGACCCTAAAGCTAGATCAGGTGGGGAGGAACCCTCGGGGTGACACTAAAGCTAGATAATATGGGGAGGAACCCTTGGGGCGATGGGAGGCATTATCCGACGCTACACCGGCCGCCCGAAGTCTCTGCGCTCCAAGTCCCAACGGCTGTCCGTGGGGCACATGCGCAGTAGTGCAATCCCACGGGGACTGGACGTAGAGACACTTGCACTTTATTATATTAGATGATGGTGAAGGATGATAATAGAGGATGATGGTGATGGAGGATGATAAGGTGACCATAAAATCACATTTGCACATGCCAAGTCCAATCTATGGGGGATGGGGCGCATATTTATTCCCACACATCCACCTCAGCCCCCCCCCCCCCCACCATACCCTGCTATGGGGAGGAAGGTCATTGCCATTATAGGTGGAGGTATCTCCCCTCCCCCAATGTTTATATGGTATCTGCACACCCGGTGGAGGAGATGTATACTGATAATATTATCAGGGGTGACGGTATATGTTGGAGATACAATGAGGAAGTGATATACGTCGCTAATATAATGATAATTGTGGCGGTATATAATGATACAATGTGGCAGTATATGTCAGTGATATCATGTATAGTGTGGAGGGATCATGGTATATGTCGGTGATATCATGTATGGTGCAGAGGAGTGGCGGTATATGTTGGCGATATTCCCGGAAGTGCTGTGTCCGGCATGCCCGGTAGAAGGCGGTGTAGAGCCTGGCTCCTCCCCCGGAATGTAGACGGATGTCGGGTGTGCAGACCGGGCGGCAGGTAATGGGAGAAAGGGGAGGGACAGCGGGCTCATCGGATATAAAAACTATCAGCAGACTACACCCGATCCAACATCCCCTTCCCCCACACACACAGATCACCGACCGGATATCATTCAGTCTCTGCGCTCCAAGTCCCAACGGCTGTCCGTGGGGCACATGCACAGTAGCGCAATCCCACGGACACAGGGACTGGACGCAGAGACACTTGGACTTTACTATAGTAGATATGGATTTGACATTGGTACTTATACCCTATATTTTATTTTGATATATTTATAATTTAAAAATGAATTTATCACAGCTGTCAGCTGTCAAAACTAATACCAAATGAGTTACTCAACCTAACCCATTAACCAAGTCCTAAACTTTAACCCAACCTTACCCCCAACCTAACCCCTAAACCTTAATTTATCTCCTAAACCTTTGCTTCAATATAACCTATAAATCAAAACCTTTCCCAAAATCAAATTCTAAACCTCAGCCTAACCTCTAAACCTTAGCCACTCAGCCTAATTTTTAAACCTAAGCCTATCCTCAACACTTAGCGCCAAACCTCAGTCCAACCTCTAAGTGTTTACCTTAACTTTTTTTCTGACCCCTAAACCTTAGCCTCAACCTAAGCCCCTGAAACTTAGCTTTACAGTAGGCCCTAAATGGCCCTTAAGCTCAACCTCTTTCTCAATCCTTGAATTATCCTGGGGATAATTCTAAAACCAATATAGCCTCAACATCAGGGTAAAGAAAAAAGCAATGCACAAAACAAAGCTATGTTGTAACATGTCAACAATAAAAAAATTTTGATTCAGAAAAAATATTTACCCTCCTATGACCCATCCTCTAAGAACAGAGATTCAGCACTGGACAGCACATTACCCAGTCTTACATACACACTTCCTCCTGAGCACGACTCGCCAGTCTTGCCCTGCTGAGAATTAATACAGGTACACAACTTGGTTAAAGCTGATTTTTTTTTTTTTTGTTTTCTACCTAAAGCTGTCCTATGTAATTTAAAATCATTGTAAGGCCAATTGAAACAATGTAGGGTTTTCGTTTGCTTTTTACGTTTATGCTGCTATAAATGGTTGTCAGCAGTGCATAATCAGTGGTTGTGGTGCCTCTATTTAAATTTGGGACATCACAGTAGAACACTTCATATAGTGAAGGCCTCTCTACACAGCTGTGTACACTGCAGTATATTGTTTATTAATGGCCTGCTGAGGAGGATTTCACTGGAGACATGCTGTTTTCGTAATGATTAGACTCCAGCTTGTTGAAGCCAATGGCCTTTAATTTCGATAAAGATATAGGTATTTTTGTATGCCACATATCTGTGATGTTGTTAGTAGTAGTGTTTTCACGTAAAACTGTTTTTTCACTTTACATTTATGGGTCTTTTTTTTTTTTTTAGAATATTATTATATTCAACTATGTAATTTATGGTTTTATATTGTAATGTTTACAAGGTGAGAACAGAATTTAATTTGGACACATTCAGGTTATTAGTGGTCTGCATCTGTAATGTTATAAGCCAATACTTTTATGCTACAGAATGATATTCATAATATGTGACTAATTCAGCAATGTTTGACATTTTAAAGTAAAGATAATCAACAATTATTCTTTATTGCACTTGTCCAATCATCTGAGCACTGGGAGCCTTTTTATTTGATGGTTTTGTAAAGGTGGTCCTTTTATGGCGAATAGGAAAAACTTACACAAAGCTGTTACTTTGGCTCTGTTCAGAAGCTGTATTCCATGCATGGAGGGATGCTTGTTATTATCAATGGCAGGTGAGCAGTCTTAAATTTCTCATAATGTTCATTAGCAGGCATTTTGTTTGTCATTATACATTCCAGAATACAACCAACCTTTTTTTAGCAACACACGCATGAACTTATTATATGCCAAAGCATATTCATAAAACATATTCATAGCCTTCTGCATGGCAAATTAAAGCTATGTATACAAAGTGGCAAAAATTGTTTTTGCACAGTCGGGACCACGTTAGATCTTGTGCTGTAACCATAAAGTGCATTTATGGGCCAGATGTGCCCTCATAATTGTCAAACTGAATTGCTTTATCAAATTTTACTAGGTTGCAACCTAGTTTCAAAATTATCTAAATTTGTTTATCTTTGTATAAAACTTGTATCTATATTGTGTATCTATGGGTAGAAAATATATTTTTTTTTCCAAAAGGTAGAAAATATAATACCTGCACATGATTTCTGGTTATCTGTAGAATGCCCTTGAGCCCTGATGTGCAAATTCAAACCAACTTCTGTAGTTATTCTATAGCTCATATGGTCGACACAGGAGGTAGCAGGGGGAGAGGCCAGAGCTGGCAAGCATGAGATCTGGTTTCTCTTTGCATATCAAAGTAGGGTTGACAGTGCTCCATATTTGCTAATTCTGGCATTGGAGTGGCCCCCGAGGTGAAGATGCAGCTCCAGACTTGCTACAAAGCCTAAACAAACCCTCAACTCCACTTCCACAAGCCTTACCCCAGCTACAAAGCTGTTCCAAGACACCCCCTAGTTCAACCTCCAGAGCTGCTCCTATGAAAGAATATTTGTAGGGTTATTTCAAAATATGAAATATGCATCATAAAGAGAGACACTGGTTTTTCTACTAAGAAATTAATTGCATGCACCACATCATTTTCCAAAATCTCAGACCTCTGAGTCAACTAACAAAAGACAACTGCCTTGAATATCTCTTTAAAAACTGCTATCCTATCCCATCTCCAGTCATGCTTTCTGTAATGTTGGATGACTTCATCAGTTCCTCTAATATTTCCTCATAGCTGAGCTTCTCCATACCTCTTATGAGTTTGGTTGCCCTTCTCTGCACTTTCTTCATTTCCCTGATATTCTTTTTGGGAACTGGTGTCAAAAGCTGAACTGCATATTCCAGGTGAGGTCTTACTAATGATTTGTACAGGGGCAAAGTGATATCTCTCTCTCAAGAGCCCATGCCTCTCTTAATACAAGAAAGGACTTTGCTTGCTTTGGAAACCACAGCTTGGCATTGCATGCTATTATTAAGCTTATGATCTACCAGAACACCCAGATCCTTCTCCACTACAGATTCCCCCGGTTGTACTTCCCCTAGTATGTATGATGCATGCATATTCTTAGCCCACAAGTGCATAACTTTACATTTATCAACAATAAACCTCATTTGGAGTTGAACAGGTCACTGCCCTGATGGGGATTTTGAGTTTCTCAACAATCTGAACTGACACCAACCTCGTGTCCCCGTCATGGTATCTGTTGTACTGTCTCGCTACATTTGTGAATTTATTTAGTTTGATGTCGTTCAGATGTTCCCCAAAATCTCTCTTTTAGACGCCTGGTGGTGCGTCCCACATATTGTCCCAGGTAAAATTTAAATGTAATAACATAAATTACATATCTAGTGTTACATTTAAAAAATTGTCTCAAATTATATTTTCTCTTACGTCCTCCGACAGTCGCCGCCTCTTCATATTGGTCACAATGGGGGTATTAGACTTTGCTCCGTAGGAGTAGCTAGGCAACAGAATATGTCAATATTAAAGCTTTTAACATATCCCACCCCCAGGGGGTGGTCCCCTCAGTCTATACCCTCCTGCTTCCTGTTCCATACCTCAGTTTCAATGTCTAGCTTTCAGGAGTTTGCTGGCTGTTTCTGTGCTGGGGCATTTTGTCTCAGCCTTTATCTTCTTTTTGATTTTATTTGAGTTTTTTTCTCTTTCTTTACTTAGCTGTTACTTTTGTCAGCATTAGTTAGTTCTTCTGATGAAGAGGATCGTGCGGGCTGGGTCTCGGGCTGGCCCCCCTGGTCGCAGGTTGTGGGCCAGTGGCTTCCCAGCCTGCCATCGAGCGTTCAGTCAGGTATTTTTCCTGGCACATGTGAACGACCCATCCCTGTTCGCTGCAGGGATGCTATGGTGAGGTGGCTACCTCACTGGACGCCATGCGGTTTCGCACCGCAGTCCTCCTGCGTCCTGGCTGCGACTCTCCCTGTCACATGTGCAGTGGCTTGATCGCTTGTGCAGGTTCCCCACGCCACTCAGCAGGTAAGTGTACTCTGTGTGGGGACCTGTCTGTTTAGTGGGTGTCAGTCTAGGACTGTGTAACCCTGCATGTCTGTTCACACTATGGGTCTCCCTGTCTGGATGCTGATGTGGGCTGCAAGGAGGGGGGCTGTGATACACTGTTCTGTGTGCATAACTGTGTGATTTCTCTGTGTGACATACTATGTGTTGTAGGACATGCTGTAGATCATGTTTTGTGCAACATGCGGCGGCCGCTGCGGTCCGCCATTTTAATGATGACTACAGGCAATGATGGCTTCTTCTATAGCTGGGAGCAGCTTTTTGGCGCCAAGCGCCGCCATTTTGGCAGCGATCGCTCCGACCTCATGTAGCACTGTATGTACCTCCTCCCCCGGCGGCCATTTTTTTGTAGCCTTCCATAGGCTTTATAGGAGCGGCTTCTATTGCATCACTTCCTTTTCCCTGGGCACACCGATCGATACAGCAGCAGCAGTGTTCTCTCCAGGTTTTTATCCTCCTTAGTCCTGTTTTCCTTGCCTGTGTTTGTAGTTTTCCCTGTGGGGGTCGCGTTGTGCTGGTGTGTGTGTGCGGTGTGCTGCGCTAGCCGCGTTTTTAAAGGGGCAGTTACCCTTTTTTTCTCCTGCACACTTCTGGGGGCATGGATTCTCAGGAAAGCAAATTTCCTCCCACCTTACTGGGTGGACAAGGGGCTGCTGCTGTTTCCCCTGAGGGGGGCGATTTGGCCACCGTTGTGGCTAACCTGGCTGCTCAGGTGCAGATGCTTGTGGCTGCTCAATCCACTAAAAGGCCCAGAGTTTCAATCTCCTCTGATTCAGAGGGCGAAGGTGATGGGGCTGCTATGGCTGGGGTCCCCTTATCGGGGTCCCGTTCGTCCCTGGACTTTGCAGGGTCAGAGGGGGATGCAGAGGTTGAGGGGGTTGATGATTCTCCCCCTGGCTCGTCTGAAGAGCTTGCAATCATGGATGAATTGGTTGCTTCTATCAAACAAACGCTGCATTTACAGGATGAACCATGTCCACCTGCCATTCTGGCTTCTTATGGGACACAGCGGAGGCGCAAAACGTCACAGGTTTTTCCTTGCACTGAGGATTTTCAGTGCGCTGTTAGTGAACAATGGCACAATCTCAAAAAGCCTTTTGCTGTGCCAAGTAGGTTCAAACTGCGTTATCCCTTCACACCCGCCACTGATGAACGTTGGTGTGTACCACCTCCGGTGGATCACGCGGTGGCGGTTTTGAATAAATCCACTGCGATTCCGGCAGAGGATACCCCGGTGTTTCGGGACGCTACGGACAGGAGACTGGAGTCTCTCGCCCATCATACTTACTCGGTTACCGGTTCCATATTGAAAGCTATTTTTGCTTCCCTTATGGCAGCTCAGGCTGTTGCGGATTGGACGCAGGTACTCAGGCGCGTCCTGGTGGCTGATTCTGCCCCGCCAACGACGTTGGCTATGGTGGATCAGATCCATCAGGGTGTCATGTTTTTGTGTGATGCGGAATTGGATGTAATTCCTTTGGCTGCACGTGTGCACAGCGTGGCGGTGTTGACACGCTGTTTGATTTGGCTAAAATGTTGGTCTGTGGACCAATCGTCTCGCAAGACCTTGGCTAATTTGCCCTATTCAGGATCTCGCCTTTTTGGCGACTCCCTGGATACGCTGATTAAGGGGATCTCTGGGGGTAAGAGCACGCTCTTGCCCCAATCTCACAAGGCTAAGGGCACTCAAGGTAAGAAGCACGCTTCATTTAGGCCCCCTCAGGGGTCCTTTCGTGCCTTTCGGTCGCACTATAAGGGCAAGCCCTTCAAGGGTCAAGGCTCCCAAAAGAAACCGTGGGCAGGTAAGCAGAAGTCCCGCCAGTCCGGATCCGCTGCCCATAACAACGCGGCCTGAAGGGACGCCCTCACCCAGTTCTGGGGTGGGGGGACGTTTGCTCGGTTTTCTTCAACCCTGGCTGGCCCGCGTTCGGGACAGGTGGGTTCAGGAGATCGTTCGGTCTGGATACAAGATCGAGTTCCTCTCTCGGCCGGCGAACAGGTTTTTTCCCTCAAACCTTCAACTGTCTCCGAAGCGTTTGCGGGATCTGCACCTGGCGGTGCAGGACCTGCGGGCTCAGGGAGTGGTGGTTCCGGTGCCTCATCGGGACAGATTTCGGGGGTTTTATTCAAATCTGTTCACTGTGCCCAGAAAGGAGGGCAAGGTTCGTCCAATTCTGGACTTAAAAGCTCTGAACCGCTTTGTGCGGGTTCGCAAGTTCCGCATGGAATCCCTGCGCTCGGTGGTGGCTGCCCTGGTTCCAGGAGAATTCATGGCCTCCATCGACTTGAAGGATGCGTACCTACACATCCCCATTTTCGAGGGTCACCAAAAGTACCTTCGATTTGCCATTGCGGAGGATCATTATCAATTTGTGGCGTTACCCTTCGGTCTCGCTTCGGCTCCGCGGGTTTTCACCAAGGTGCTTGCGCCGGTTCTGGCCTTATTGAGAGCCCAGGGTATCTCAATCCTGGGGTATCTGGACGACATTTTGGTCCGGTCTGCGACCAGTCAGGGTCTGATGAAGGACCTGTCCGTCACGATGCAAACTCTGCAGGAGTTTGGTTGGACGATAAACTTCCCAAAATCGACGCTGTGCCCGTCGGTTCGTCTTCTCTATCTGGGTATGATTCTTGATTCGGTTCAGGCGAAAGTCTTCCTGCCGGAAGACAAGCTCAAGACGCTTCAGGACGAAGTCAGGTCCCTTCGGGACGTTCCGTGCTCATCCCTCCGGACGGGCATGAGGTGTTTGGGTTTGATGGTCTCGGCTTTCGAGGCGATTCCCTTCGCCCAGTTTCACACGAGGGATCTCCAGGCGGAGATCCTGTCCAGGTGGGACGGGCGACCACAATCTCTGGATCTTCAGATCTCGTTGAGTCTTCGTATGAGAAGGAATCTTCTATGGTGGCTGCAGTCCCCGGCGGTGTCGGGGGGCAAGTCTTTTCGTCCGTTTTCGTGTACGGTGATCACCACGGATGCCAGCCTGTCGGGCTGGGGTGGTGTTCTGGGCGTTCTGTCCGCCCAGGGTACTTGGTCGGAGGAGGAATCCTCCCTTCCGATCAATGTTCTGGAATTGCGGGCGATAAATCTTTGCCTTCAACGTTGGACGGACAGGCTACAGGGCTGTCCGGTTCGGGTTCAGACGGACAATGCCACAGCGGTGGCCTACATCAACCACCAGGGGGGCACCAGGAGTGCCCGAGCGGCTCGGGAAGTGGCCGACATTCTGTCTTGGGCCGAGACACACGTCCCGGCGATAACGGCAGTTCACATTCCGGGGGTGGAGAACTGGCAGGCGGATTATCTGAGCCGTCAGACTCTGGACCAGGGGGAATGGTCGCTCCACCCGGAGGTTTTCCAGATGTTGTGCGCGAAGTGGGGTCTTCCGGATGTGGACCTGTTCGCGTCTCGTCTGAACAACAAGGTGGGAAGGTTCGTGGCAAGGACGCGCGATCCTCGGGCAGACGCGTCAGACGCGTTAGTGGCTCAGTGGCATCAGTATCGGCTGATGTATGCATTCCCACCAATTCAGTTGCTGTCCCGGTTCCTTCGCAGGTTGTCCTCGGAACCAAGAACGGTGATTCTGGTGGCGCCAGACTGGCCCCGCCGGTCTTGGTACGCAGACCTCGTGAATCTGGTGGTCGACGCTCCATGGCGTCTGCCTCTTCGGGAAGATCTTCTGTCTCAAGGACCGATATTCCATCCTGCTTTACAGTCGCTGGCTTTGACGGCCTGGCTGTTGAGACCGAGGTCCTGAAGGATAGGGGTCTCTCTCCGGAAGTCATTCATACTTTGATCAATGCTAGAAAGGCCTCTTCGGGGAAGATATACTACTGTACTTGGAAGGCCTACTTTACCTGGTATTCAGTTTCGAGAGTGTTGGCTTTCCTTCAAACGGGCGTGGACCAGCGTTTGGCGTTGGCCACGATTAAGGGTCAGATTTCTGCTCTGGCCGTTCTTTTTCAGCGCCCTGTGGCGTCTAATTCTCTGGCTAGCACCTTTGTTCAAGGGGTGCGACACCTGGTCCCTCCTCGGAGGGAGCCTTTGCCTCCATGGGACTTGAACCTTGTTCTGTCCATGTTGCAACATGCTCCCTTTGAAAAGATCAGGGAGATCTCGTTACCTCTGTTGTCCAAAAAGGTCGCCTTTTTGGTGGCGATCACTTCGGCTCGCAGAGTTTCGGAGCTGGCAGCTTTGTCGTGCAGGTCTCCGTATCTGGTACTCCACTTGGATAAGGTGGTCTTGTGACCTAATCCTTCTTTTCTTCCGAAAAGGATTTCGGAATTTCACCTCAATGAGGACATTGTCTTGCCTTCGTTTTGCGCGAAGCCTAAGCATCCGAAGGAGGTGGCTTTGCATTCCTTGGATGTTGTCAGTGCGATCAGGGTTTACCTGAATTCGACAAAATCCTTTCGCAAGACGGATTCTCTTTTTGTCCTTCCTGAGGGACCTCGGAAGGGCATGGCGGCATCGGCTTCTACTATCGCCAAATGGATCAGATAGACCATTGAGCAGGCATATGCTTTGAAGGGGAAGGTTCCTCCTATGCCTGTGAAGGCGCACTCTACCAGATCTCTGTACATCTTAGGCCTGTCATCATCGGGCCTCTGTGGCCCAGGTGTGTAAGGCGGCGACTTGGTCGTCCGTTCACACTTTCTCAAAGTTCTACAAAGTGGATGTTCAGGCATCGGCAGATGCTTCCTTTGGCCGCATGGTTCTTAGTGCAGCAGTACCTTAAGGTCCTTTGTTTTTTTGGGCCCTTGGCTGTTTGGGATGTTTTTTATCCCTAGGTTATTTGTTCTTCCTGGGTTGTTGCTCCTGTTGAGCAACCTTTTTTTCATGTTGCCCAGTTGGTTTCCTTCCCTTGGTAAGGTTATTTTCTCTGATGTGGAGACTGCGTTGCCTTAGGCGCGGCTGCGTTTCCCACCCCTCATGTTTGCACTGCTTTGGGACGTCCCCATTGTGACGAATATGAAGAGGCGGCGACTGTCGGAGGACGTAAGAGAAAACGGAATTTTTGTAAAATCTTACCTGTAAAATTCCTTTCTCTGAGTCCTCCGACAGTCGCCGCCCCCGCCCCTCTTTTGGGGTTTGTGTATGTACTCTACTGCTATTCTACTGAAACTGAGGTATGGAACAGGAAGCAGGAGGGTATAGACTGAGGGGACCACCCCCTGGGGGTGGGATATGTTAAAAGCTTTAATATTGACATATTCTGTTGCCTAGCTACTCCTACGGAGCAAAGTCTAATACCCCCATTGTGACGAATATGAAGAGGCGGCGACTGTCGGAGGACTCAGAGAAATGAATTTTACAGGTAAGATTTTACAAAAATTCCGTTTTTTCTGATTGACACTCGACATGACAACCCTTAACCTGTGCCAACATGGGGACAGCACGGACAATCCCTACCTCCACATTTATAGTTGCCCTTGAAATGCAACCAGGTAGTACTTGTTTTTGAGCCAGAGTTGAAAAAAAACTAGGGGCCAGAAAATTGGCAAAGGAACCAGCTCTGCTGGGTATAATATCAATTCCCTGTTGCATTACCTCCAACAATACATCATACAGTAAGGGTAGGTATCTCCTCACAACTTCACTCACCTGTTGGAACGCCAAACTATATGTGGCGACTAAAGTGGGTCTACCCACAAGTTTGGAGTATGGTACATGGGATTTTTTAAGGAATTCCTGTC
Source organism: Pelophylax lessonae (assembly GCF_965119305.1). NCBI lineage: Eukaryota > Metazoa > Chordata > Amphibia > Anura > Ranidae > Pelophylax > Pelophylax lessonae. The sequence goes on along the minus strand of NC_138769.1, from coordinate 573,930,402 downwards.
TATTTTTGGCCCTGGCTATACCATAAGCTCGTTTTAAAGTCCATATGGGGTAACCACGTTCTCTAAATATATTGTATAACAAAGCAGCCTCTCTTTCACAATCCGTATCCTTACTACAGATTCTCCATATATGAATGAACTGGCTCACTGATATGCCCCTGATTGTATGTTTGGGATGGATATGTTTGGGATGGATAGACTGGGCTAGCAAGAGGCTATTGCTTCCCATAGGTCCATAAGCCCTGTAGATGATAAGTTGCTAGTAGTCAAATTCAAAAAGGACAAAAAGTAATCCAAGACCCCCATTCTGGTGTCACAAAAAAATAGGCTGTCTATGTAACGACAACAAAAATGGATAGAAGGTCTAAATGGGTTGCTGTTTCAATAAATGTGGGATAATTTCCACCAAACCATAAAAAGGTTGGCTAGGGATGGTGAAAATTTGTCCCCCTTCGCAGCCCTACACCGTTGGAGATAAAAGATACCATCAAAAATAAAAAATGTATTCTGTATAGATGGTAACTTTCTTATGGCCATTTCCTTCTTTATCTTGGATAGGACGTAGACATGTGCAGAATGAATAAATTTGTTTAGTTTCAGATAGATTCGTTATGTTACTAATTTTTTTTTGTTGACTTGTTTTGGAATTAACTTAGTTTTGTTTAGTTTATTTAATTTAATTTCGATACATTTATTAATTTTCTGGAACTGTTCAAATTTAGATTGGTCAAAAAATGATTGACCGATTTGAAATCTGTGTGAAGAATAGCTGGTTGTTAAGAATCGGGCCAGGAAGCTCACTGCCTTGACAACTGATGAGTGGGCTTCCCCACTGAGAGCTGAAATGTAAACAGAAGAATGCCGGCAATGAAAATTTCAGAACAAAACCAGCGTGGGATTCCCCCCTCCTGAATCAATACTAGGCCCTTCGGGTCTGGTATGGATTTTAAGAGGAACCCTCCGTCAAAATCTAAAAAACAAAAGATGGCGTGGGGTTCCCCCAAACTTATACTAGACCCTTATCTCAACATACAGCCTGCCAGGCTAGGAAAAGGGGGGCGAACGAGTGCCCCACCCCTCCTGAACCCTACCACGCCACATGTCCTCTACATGGGGGCAGTGTTCATGGGAACAAGGGCCTCTTCCCCACAACCCTGGGCGGTGGTTGTGGGGGTCTGCAGTTCTTTATTCAAAAAATAAAAACAATTGTCCTCTGCTGTAGATCCATCATCAATCATAATGCCTGTTGCACCGCCAGACCCAAAAAAATAAAAACCTCCAGTCTTGTGGAAGGCTCCCTCCTTCTGCCTGCTCCACCATCTGACATTTCTGAAATAATCATCAGGTGACCCCACCCCCTTGTGACATCATCAACCCAACATGTCCTGTTCAATGACATCACAAGGGGCAGAGTCACTGACTGACATCATCTGGTGACAGAGCGGGAAGGAGATCCCCAAATACGCTACACAGACAGCAGTGGTTTTAAATGTGAGTTGTCTATATATTTATTCATAATAAAAGTTTGATATACTGCACCATGATGGCCCCGTTATTTATATGAGCCTGAAGGCACAGTGGATACTGTTAAGGAAGCAAGGAAGGACCCTAGGAAATCCCCCCATAGGAAATCGGTGCAAACATATCCCCAGGAGAGAGGACCGGGAAAAAAATAGGAGACACAAGGATCACCCCAGGAGGAAGGGGACGGTGTTGGAACAAAGGAACCAGAACCATTAATGGTCAAGTGATACTGGCGTATTACAGACCTCATTGAGGTGAGCATTTAGAACACCTAGAAGTGATTGCACTGAAAGGATCTGGGACACGAAGAGTTAAAAGGTGGAGGAATAGTTTTAACCACCAAGGAGCACTATTACCATACTGGCTTGTTTTGCACAGAAGTTTTATTGGACACTATTTATGCAACTTTTTTTATATAGATTATGTTATAGTCATTTAATTATTACTATATGATTGAGTTTTATGAGAACAAGAATATTAGCATTTTCAACACTATACACAGTGGTGTATTGATTTATGCACTGGTTCACTTTATATGATAAAAGCACTTTATAATTTATTATAATTGGAACACTAGCACTTTTGTAATTAACAGTATAAAGATACGGATATTATCTGATGCACTTTAACCACTTTAGAGCACGATAACAACTCTCTTCACCTTTTTACGTAGATAAATAGTCACATTAGCACTTTAAGATATCAATATCGCGGAAATTCACTGTTGATGAAATATACATATATTGTTTTGTTTTTATTTTTTTATGGATCAATAATGGAAGGAGTATTTTATTATTTGTGATAAGAGAAGAGTGAATGTATAACCAAAGTTTTACCTGAATTTCTGGTTGAGCAATTCCTAAAGCGCAGTACAACCCCTTTTACACTAAATTAACAAAATAAATTTAAATGAATTTCGACTGAATTCGTCACTTTTTCATTTGGAGATTCGGATACATCCGAATCTCCGAATACATAAAAATTTGTCCGAAGTTACATTTGGACCGAAATTAATTGCACATGTCTAATAGGATGCATTCATGCTGTCAAAAGGACAATTTTGATTTCCTATTACAAAACAAAACTCTTTCTTTTATCTGTGCTTTTAAATGCCCTGGAATATTTCAATCCACTCTTTTCACTCACAGAATGCAGGGGAGCCTGGGAGTCCCCAGTGTGAAAAAATTATATTTTGTGTCACAAATTTCCCAGCTTTTGATGCTGCATGCTACTTCTGACGTCACATTCTGGGTACTCCTAGAACTCCCTAATTGTAAACCCCATTTCAGCTTCACTTTAGCTCTCACATAAATTACACCCATGTTTGTTGAGCCCCTTGTCGTTATACAGTTTGAAAATCTGGGGCTCTGTCCTCTACCCTTTCTACCTCTTTTACTGAACAATATCCTCCTTCTGCCTGGTATGGGAAAACTGAGAGTGTTTACGTCGTGGTCATCCCATGGATTCACATGAGCACACCTCTTCTTATCATTTTGCACTTTTCCATATTGGGTCTCCAATCCATACAGGGGACCTATGACCCAACTTCCTAGGAATCCTTTTGGTATATTCAACTCTGACATTGGATATTGCGGTCAAGGTCATCCTCCACTTTCCGATATTGGAAATAGAATTTTGAACATTTATGCCAACACGCCCCAGGGTCCCCTGGACCTATTTCAGCTATATATGCATCCATAAATACTGGTAACACCTCACTATCTACCTCTGGGAACAAGACCTCCATTAACCGTGGGGATTGGAGCAACGCCTAGTCTATACTGAAGAAATGGCCCTTTAATACTGCCATTCCTGAATCAGCATATAAAGTCCTTTTCAGGTGGTATTGGGTCACGGCCAATATAGTACACGCAAACCCAACCTGTGCTGACGTGTGCTGATGTTTCAGAGACTGGCTAGCATGGGGATGTTCTCCATGTGTCTTGTACACAGCTGGTCAGATTATGGTCAAGGGTCTTTGGAATTATACATACTTTATTTCATCTGAACATTTGCAAGGATGATAAATTGGCCCTATTACTTTGCTTGGTCCCGGGCCTTTTCTCAAATCAACAAAAATTGGCAACCTACTTATTCTTGGCAGCTGAACTGACTATAGCCAAAGCATGGAAGAAATCTTCCATCTCTTTAGTGGAGGTGACTTTATGACCACTCTCATGTTTAATGAAAATAGATCTAACATTTTGAATGATTCCCCTTCTAAATTTCTTTGAACATGGGAACCATGGCTAGCTTATACCTATCCAAGTCTGCACTCGGTCAGTCTAAGCCATCTGTAATATGAACTGCATGGTTAGACCCCCGGTATGCTCATGTTGCTGAATAATTCATATTTTTATTACTGTTTGTATATTAGGTTATGCAATTGTTTTTGTCCCCCTTTGTGGGCAATTCCTTGCACACATCACAGTGATTCACGTGAACCAGCACTGAAATGGCAGATGCAGAATGCCAGCTCCAGAGCCATTTCAATTTCAGCTTGGGTCCAGCTTCATTAAAGCCCCACTCTGTGCATCATAAAAAAAAAAATAAATAAATAAATAAAATAACCATGCAGTGGGGCCTCAACACACTGCAGTGGTTAAATGCAATTTAAGTCTCGGGGTGGAGGAATAAGCTGTAATATTTACCCTATTTCTTGCTCTGACAGACTTCCTCCTTGTGCTACCAGTCCCCACTTCACTAGGACACTCTGGCTGGCAGTTGCACCAATAATTTTGCATTGTATGTGAGGATGGCAAAGGTCTATGAACAACTCGGAACATTGGAGAGAAGTGGGTGGCAGGTGCTCGCCTAAGCAAGGAATAAAGAAATGATTACAGCTTAGTCCTCTACCCCAAGATTTAATTAGCGTTTAACCTTTGTAGGGCGAGAGGCCCCACTGCAAGGGTATTTTTATTAATTTCCAAGTTCATCTTTAATGTTAGGGTTCAAAGCTTCTCTAAAGAATGCTCAAAGCAATAGTAGAAGCTCTGCGCATAACCTTGCCAATCGTATATCAGAGTGCCCCAGTATGTAGAGCTCCTATAGCATTCTATGAAGAATCTGAAAGAAACATAATGACACACAGGCTCCAGTAGGTGCTGTTAGTATATGTTTATTGGCAGGCTCCAGTAGGTGCTGTTAGTATACGTTTATTGGCAGTTTTATATAGTTTGATTGTTAATGGAGTCGCTTTATCATGTGCAGCCAATTAGATGCTTACTTTCATTTTCATTTTGTACAGGAAAAAAATGGCAAGTGGGTTCTTAATAAATAAGCAAGTAAAAAAATACTCTTTCTTTTGGTTGCTATAGACAAAACACCAACTTTCATATACATTGGCTTATACATATAGGATACAGTATATTTAAGATTTTCAGCCGTCATGAGTACACAGTAAGTAAACTTCTTTGTATAATGATGTTAAAATAGGTAAACCAAAAGTTGAAAATTCCCCTCAGAATTCTAGGAAATGCTTGACACTTAGTAAGGGAAGTAAACTGTTTTCATGTTCTCGTCTAAATTTTAGCAGAAGAGTTAAAGTATAACATACTACTGCCCTGTTTCTCAGTCTATTGCTAGACTTCAAATATCTAAGTGGGTAAAGTGGCCACATAACAGGCACAGACACGGCACAGCTGTTGTCAGACATCAAACATGGTTTTTAATATCTCTGAGTCTACAGTTACACAGTCAACTAAAATAGTGCGTTCTCATAATCCTGGGTGGGGGCAATGTGTGGAGCTCTTGTTATCAATGCTTTAGGTTTTAACTACCAATGTGCTGATCTGTCTGAGGTGTATTATGGGCAAGACAGAATAGTGACTAAAAAGTGTCATTTGTGTAGAATAACCACTGTTAGGGCCAATTTACATCTGTGAATTGCAGCAACTCTAGTGTTGGAAAAGCATGTTACATGTTATGAAGCATTGTGGTGCCATCATTTTCACTAGCACCAAATGGACTAGGTAGCACACATGCATTGGGGCATATCTGATTTTTGGAACAATTTGGTGTGTCAAAAGCTTGTTGGGTTGTCTAAATACAACGTGCTGTAACGTGTGACATATTGGGCGTTAACACACTGCACAAATGAAAATGGTACCTCATTGTTCTTTTGTGTCAGCAACTCAGTGCAAAACTTACACTGAAATATATTAAAGGATGGCAAGTTGAATCTGGCTAGTGTCTGTTAGGCAGTTCACACACTTTAAATTTAACACAATATTAATAAAACAGGCTGTCACCAGTTTTTGGGACAATCCACCTGGAACACATCAGCTGAAAGGACATTCTGTTAAATAAACATTACCTTGGTTACCCACAGACTGAGAAGTCATGACCTAGATGGATGGTTTTAGTAGATTGAGTAATTAAAATGTCCCTATCAAGTTGTACTTTAACCTAAAGAAATTTGGGAGCAGAGCTAATAGGTGGTTTAAGGCTTCATGGTGCAGGTACAGCACTTGCAATCTCTATTAGAGGTGGAGCAATCAGCTCATTTTCACTTTTGTGCTTATATCTCTTCATAGCCTTTGCTTATAGTGCTACAATAACTTCAAAGACAACTTAAATTTAAAAGTCTCCTCAGTGTAAGCCACATGCCTAAATTTGTACCTTCAGCCCCATGACAGAGATATTTACTAAGAGACCTTGCGTGGTGCCATACAGCCTTTGCTTAAACAAGCCTGGGCCATGCTCTGCACTTACTGCGCATGGGCATCATTCATTATATTAATTTCTATTACTGATCCATACTCCTGGAAGCCCCACAATACACATGAGCAGCACATATGTGAGTAAACAAAGGACGCGCCTGGGACTTTTTGGGTGCGGTATTAGGTAGGGATTCACAGCAAAAACCGGAGCAGGGGTGAAATTTTGGGGGGAGGGGGTGAGTGAAGATTAAAGCAGGAAGCATAAAATAAAAATGGAATTGTTCTTTACATTATAGTGGTCTATTAAACAGAGACCATACAGAAATCATTTTGGATAAATTTGGAAAGAGTAAATACTCCTGTCAGGTTTTTATTGTTGTCCATTTCACCTGACTTCTTGAACCTTTGACAGCTGCTTTCAGCACAAGAAATAAGGTGTAGGTGGATATAATCTCCAGGTTTGGGTTGTAAATGAGTTTACCCCAAACCTAGTGTTTTTGCAATTTCGCAAACAAACTGGCTATATTTAGCCACTTTGATTGCACAAACCTCCATCCTGATATTTGTAAACAAACATCAGAAGGAAGTCTCATTTTATGCAGTGGTAGCACTACTGCAGCAAAATGATAGGTTCCCACCAGATTCTGTTAGTAAACAAACAGGCTGGGTCATGTCATGACATGGCCTGAAAGTGTTCAGGAAGGGAATGGGGAGGACTGCATAATCCCTACCCCCTCCTTTACTGTTTACCCATGTTGAATGCTTGGATAAAGGTCTTTTTTTAATGTTTAGGGCAGGAGTGCCCAACCAGTGGCCCGCGGAGCCCTCTAATATGGCCACGGCCTCCTGCTCTGGGATGGCAAGCCCAGATCGCGAGTTGCTGTCCTGTCTTCCCAGAACATCAGTGTTGTGAAAGAAGCCAGCAGTAGAGGAAGAAAGCAGCTTCAGAGCAGAGCCGCATAGGTCGATGATTCTGAAGTTCCTGCATATCGCCGGCTCCTGTCACAAGCGCTGGTGTGATACCAAATGCACTCTCTATGGAGTGGCAGATGTAAACCAACCTGTCACTTCCATCTGGGTGGATTGGATTGGAGGGCCCGTAGAGTAGAGTGGGCGTGTCTGCTCTACATATGAGGAGTGGACACAGATCTGTCATCCGCCTGCTCCGCTCATTGTGGCCTGCTACTGGTTACCAAGTCGCTTAAGTGGCCCTGACTCTTCAAAAGTTTGGGCCCCCCCGGTTTAGAGGGACACCATGCTGTTCAATTACATTTATCAAGCAAAATAGTGACACAAATCACACTTCCTCACCTTAAGCAAAGTTTAGGAAACAGTCTTCAGTATACCCTTATGCTGAAATACTGGACTGCAAACTGAGACAGATTTGCAAAACTCTGGAGAATTTAGAATTGAGGATTTTCACTCCAAATAGACACAAAAGTAAAAAGTTGTCCGGGGTCAGGTTTTATCCCATTGCAGTGTACTTTACAGAAACAGAGGGGAGGAATTTATAAATGAAGCAGAACTCTTATAGTAACTCTGTCTCAATGCTTCTATTTAGTACTGCCATGCTATATGACAGAATTGATAAATATGTTCGTTGTGGTTAAAGGAGTTTTAAAGTCAGAAGGTTTTTTATCTTAATGCATTCTATGCATTAAGATAAAAAGCCTTCTGTGTGTTAGCAGCCTCCCCAGTACCCCCTAATACTTACCTGAGCCCAATCTCTTTCCAGCAATGTCCACTAGTTCCTTGGCCGTCTGGGACTCTCCCTCCTGATTGGCTGAGACACAGCTGTGGCGCCATTGGCACCCACGGCTGTCAATCAAAGTCAGTAAGCTATTTAGGAGAGAGAGAGGAGGCTGGGCTGGGCCACAGCTCAGTGTCTGAATGGATACACAGAGCTGTGACTCGGCTCGGGTGCCCCCATAGCAAGCTGCTTGCTGTGGGGGCACTCGACAGGAGGGAGGGGCCATGAGCAGCGACGAGAAGAGGAGTATCGGGGCTGCTCTGAGCAAAACCAACTGCACAGAGAAGGTAAGTATAACATGTTTGTTATTTTAAAAAAAAAAAAAACGAGACTTTACAATCACTTTAAGCAGTGACATAAAGTAGTCTAGCTTTTCTGATATAGCATATTGGGGGCTGACTGGCACTTTCTTTTTAAAATTCTATCCTCCTTCTTCAAGATAATAGATGTTGCATACAAGATTTTTCAAAATAACAATATTCAACCATAACAAGCCATAATTATTCTCTCCAATCATACATTTCTATGGTGTCCAGCAGTACACATGATCCAATACTATCTGGCTAACAGTAAACAGGTTGTTTATGATAGCACAATAATTCATTATAAATGAATAAAGGATGACAACCTCATTCAGACAAAGTCAAATATAGAAGTAGTCATACTAATGAAGCACACAGTATATTTATCACTTTCAGGCAGATGTTGTGTCTGATATAGGTATAGGTCAGGTCACATGCATGTATCAGGCAAGTTTCAATAAAAAACACAGACATGTTGGGAGCGTAATATGGCAACAAAGGTAAGAAATAATTGAAATGCACTCTACTACTAATGCCTAGTATACACGATCAAATACTGCTTTTAGGCGATTGTACGATAATCTAATTGTTAGTAAATATCTTTCAAGTGCTAATCATGACAGTTCATGCAAAGTTATCCGAAGGGACAAACCCCAAAACTTTTCTCATATAATACCAGTACATGCAATTTTCGTTTGATCAGCATAGCATTCGTCTGGAAAAGTCAGAAAACTAAGACCACACATGCTCAGAAATGACAGAATACATTACAATACAACACGTAACATCACTTCCAAAGTTATATTCTGCCGTACGAGAATTTTCATAACTTTAGTGGCTCTTAATTTTCAATATGAGATTAGCATGCAAAAAAAACAGATGATCGTTTGTCCGATATTCTCATCTTGTGTACGAGGCTTTAGAACAGCTTTCATCCTCTAAAATTACACAGTACAAGGGATTCTTACATAGTCCGGCAGATGTCTCATCATGATCGATCCGATATCTTCCCACCCCTGCATGACTCATTGACCACATTACCCACTGTGACATTCCCAATCCAGGCAGGCAGTTAAAAGTAGTAAAGACACCGTGAAAGCTTTATTTTATTTTCAAGATGATGGGTTATTTCATTTGTTTGTGTCATAAAATTTACTTTGGAAAATCATATTGATTGTTTTTCACACTTCCCAATGGTCCAACGGGCAAATTGCTATTCATAGATGGTGTATGGGCAGCCTTCGTCCCTATTTTACTGTTACCCTTCACTAGCTATAAAAAGACATGCTTTATTCTTAGTCACCAATAGTGGATGGCATGCATAGTTCTGTGTCACTCAGCTCTTCTTGCGTAAATGTTTTGCCCAGTAGTACTGTGCACTGTTCAGAAACTATTGCCTCATTCTGTTATTTACAGGAAGTGACAAGTGCTGATCAAAGCCAAATACCCTACTGTATCCAGTATTAGGGGATTAGCTGATGCCCATATAATCCCAGTCATATAAATCTAGTCCATTATGGAACAATGCTAAATATTATGTAATACGGCTAGGACACATTCATCTCTCCCACCCACCTCTAATTAGAGACTGGAACAATAAAGTCCATCAACATCTTTCAGCTTGTCCAAATCTAAATTTGGTAAAGCACGCTCTAGAGAGGAGTAAAGAGGTTGAAGTTTCTGGGCTTGAGAAAAGAATCTTAGCAGTCATGCAAAAGGTAACATGGAGTTCTTACAGTGTGTTTTGGTACTGACATGCATGTTTAGTATCTTAAAGTTGGTACAGTCTTTGTTGAAGTATGTTTATTTAACATGAAGAAAAGAAGTGCTTACACAGGTTGAAGGGAATAACGGTTTCCTAATATAAACCTTTTTCATAGGACCAAACAGAATTCTGTTCAACTGTACAGGCATTACTGGTTTTTTTGTATGAAATGAACTGTCGATGCTTCATCCCATGTCGAACATGTTTTATCTGGAATAACGTGGCCTCAAGACTGACACATTACTAATCTGTATGGTATAAGCTTACCTATGTCACTTTTCATAGACCCTGGCCCAATGTACAGTATCTCCTAACAGAAAATGTAAAAATATTCAGAGTCAGCTATGACCATCAACATATAAATGTATGAGGCCACAAGCTTTTTACATCAGGGTGTACATTATTTTCTAATAAAATGTCTAAAGTTTGATTGTCAGTTTATTGTAAATAAGTATCCTATGAGTGTACAACAGATTGCTTTTTATGTGGCATGTAATAATGTCATAGCATCCTAAATGTAAGGCAATCTAAATAATTATAGCAAAATATTTTTGAATGTTTCTGCATATCTGAATGTGTATGTGTGCATTTTTAATTAGCAATTTGTTTATATAGTTTTTACAAATATAGGCTTATATTTTAGGTTGAGATGGTAACTGATGGTGGGCAGCATAGCTTTGTCTCCCTGATACTATTCAAGGATAAGTTGCTGTAAACACCCTGGACATATTTATAAAGTAATGAATGAGACATAAACCAAACATTCACAAATAATTAATCAATCACTGTAATTTACATCATTTGCACCACGTAGATTCACCTGCAGCAAATATTTGATAGATTTTACATTTCCTTTCTTTAGAAGTATGCCCTTCAATTTACATTGACAAATTCATATTCAAAAGCAATATGATGTTTACCCAATTTAAATAAATAAGAAGCACTAGACATTTCTGTTAGAAAGATGACAGTTCACTGAGCACTTTTCAACATGGAAACAAACTGCAACATTTATATTCAAGTGTTTTTCTTTGGTTAAATAAGCAAAACTAAATATAGAGTGAAAATATATGAATTGAAGAAAATGTTCCCAATAGCCGTTGACATTAAGAAAATACATAAAAAAAACTGTAGCTAATTTAAAAGACATCTATAGTTTTCTTTAAAACATTTGTAGACGTGGGTGTAAATATCTATGCGTTGATTTAATCTATGCTTTAATTTTTTTAGCTCTCTCCAGCCATAATCCCTGTCCTCTGCCTCTCCAGTCGTGATCCCTGTCCTCTGCCTCTCCAGTCGTGATCCCTGTCCTCTGCCCCTCCAGCCGTGATTCCTGTCCTCTTCCCCTCCAGCCGTGATTCCTGTCCTCTTCGCCTCCGGGCGTGATTCCTGTCCTCTGCCTCTCCAGCCGTGATTCCTGTCCTCTGCCTCTCCAGCCGCGATCCCTGTCCTCTGCCTCTCCAGCCATGGTCCCTGTCCTCTGCCTCTCCAGCTGTGATCCCTGTCCTCTGCCCCTCCAGCTGTGATTCCTGTCCTCTGCCTCTCCAGCCATGATCCCTGTCCTCTGCCTCTCCAGCTGTGATCCCTGTCCTCTGCCACTCCAGCTGTGATCCCTGTCCTCTGCCACTCCAGCTGTGATTCCTGTCATCTGCCTCTCCAGCCGTGATATCTGTCCCCTGACTCTCCAGCCATAATCCCTGTCTTCTGCCTCTCCAGCCATGATCCCCGTTCTCTGCTTCTCCAGCCGTGATCCCTGTCTTCTTCCTCTCCGGCCGTGATCCCTGTCCTCTGCCTTTTCCAGTCGTGATCCCTGTCCTCTGCCTCTCCAGTCGTGATCCCTGTCCTCTGCCTCTCCAGTCGTGATCCCTGTCCTCTGCCTCTCCAGTCGTGATCCCTGTCCTCTGCCTCTCCAGCCGTGATCCCTGTCCTCTGCCTCTCCAGCCGTGATCCCTGTCCTCTGCCTCTCCAGCCGTGATCCCTGTCCTCTGCCTCTCCAGCCGTGATCCCTGTCCTCTGCCTCTCCAGCCGTGATCCCTGTCCTCTGCCTCTCCAGCCGTGATCCCTGTCCTCTGCCACTCCAGCCGTGATCCCTGTCCTCTGCCCCTCCAGCCGTGATCCCTGTCCTCTGCCCCTCCAGCTATGATTCCTGTCCTCTGCCTCTCCAGCCGTGATCCCTGTCCTCTGCCTCTCCAGCCGTGATCCCTGTCCTCTGCCACTCCAGCTGTGATTCCTGTCATCTGCCTCTCCAGCCGTGATATCTGTCCCCTGACTCTCCAGCCATAATCCCTGTCTTCTGCCTCTCCAGCCATGATCCCCGTTCTCTGCTTCTCCAGCCGTGATCCCTGTCTTCTTCCTCTCCAGCCATGATCCCTGTCCTCTGCCTCTCCAGCCATGATCCCTGTCCTCTGCCTCTCTAGCCATGATCCCTATCCTCTCCCTCTAGACGTGATCCCTGTCCTTTGCCTCTCCAGCTGTGATCCCTGTCCTCTGCCCCCCCCAGCTGTGATCCATGTCCTCTGCTTCTTCAGCTGTGATCCGTGTCTTCTACCTCTCCAGCCGTGATCCCTGTCCTTTGCCTCTCCAGCCGTGATCCCTGTCCTCTGCCTCTCCAGCCGTGATCCCTGTCCTCTGCCTCTCCAGCCGTGATATCTGTCCTCTGCCTCTCCAGCCGTGATCCCTGTCCTCTGCCCCCCCCCAGCTGTGATCCATGTCCTCTGCTTCTTCAGCTGTGATCCGTGTCTTCTACCTCTCCAGCCGTGATCCCTGTCCTTTGCCTCTCCAGCCGTAATCCCTGTCCTTTGCCTCTCCAGCCGTGATCCCTGTCCTCTGCCTCTCCAGCCGTGATCCCTGTCCTCTGCCTCTCCAGCCGTGATCCCTGTCCTCTGCCCCCCCCAGCTGTGATCCATGTCCTCTGCTTCTTCAGCTGTGATCCGTGTCTTCTACCTCTCCAGCCGTGATCCCTGTCCTTTGCCTCTCCAGCCGTAATCCCTGTCCTTTGCCTCTCCAGCCGTGATCCCTGTCCTCTGCCTCTCCAGCCGTGATCCCTGTCCTCTGCCTCTCCAGCCGTGATCCCTGTCCTCTGCCTCTCCAGCCGTGATCCCTGTCCTCTGCCTCTCCAGCCGTGATCCCTGTCCTCTGCCCCTCCAGCTGTGATTCCTGTGCTCTGCCCCTCCAGCCGTGATTCCTGTCCTCTGCCTCTCCAGCCGTGATATCTGTCCCCTGACTCTCCAGCTATGATCCCTGTCTTCTGCCTCTCCAGCCATGATCCCTGTCTTCTGCCTCTCCAACCGTGATCCCGTTCTCTGCCTCTCCAGCCGTGATCCTTGTCCTCTGCCTCTTTAGCCGTGATCCTTGTCCTCTGCCTCTCCAGCCGTGATCCTTGTCCTCTGCCTCTCCAGCCGGGATCCTTGTCCTCTGCCTCTCCAGCCGTGATCCTTGTCCTCTGCCTCTCCAGCCGTGATCCTTGTCCTCTGCCTCTCCAGCCGTGATCCTTGTCCTCTGCCTCTCCAGCCGTGATCCCTGTCCTTTGCCTCTTCAGCCGTGATTCCTGTCCTTTGCCTTTCCAGCCATGATCCCCGTCCCCTGCCTCTCCAGCTGTGGTGATCCCTGTCCACTGCCTCTCCAGCCGTGAACCCTGTCCTTTGCCTCCACAGCTGTGATCCCTGTCCTCTGCCTCCCCAGCCATGATCCATTTAATCTGCCTCTCCAGCTGTGATCCCTGTCCTCTGCCTCTCCAGCAGTGATCCCTGTCTTCTGCCTGTCCAGCAGTGATCGCTGTATTCTCAGCTGTAATCCAGGCTACATCCAGCCCTGAGTGGGTACCTGTCAAAATTATGTACCTGTCATATTTTTTTGCCATCTTTGTTGTGTTGATGAGATGTAATGTCCTGTAGATATAACAGAAATTGAAAGGAACTCTCTCCAAAGTGGCAGAATTACCTTTCTAGACAATTGTCACTGAAACAAGTATCCCAGCTGGAAGATTCTCCCTCTCTTCCTGCTTTGGTGTGATACTAACATTTTGTATTTTCCGCCACTTTCATTTGCAGAGACAATTATCGCCAGTACAAATGGAGAGGAGGAATCTCCACAGCCAGCATGCAGACATAAAGTAAAAACAGACCCCTCACCATTCATCGTTTCAATCTAAAAAAAAAAATAATTGTAAATGACTTTAGAATCACCTTACATTTTTTATTTGCTTGTTGGGATACTTACGTTATTCTCCCTTGGGTGCAGTTGTTGTCATTTAATTCTATAAATTAGTGTAAACCTTTAGGCCTCATTCATGTGGTGTTTTAGTTCCAGCTGCAGCAAGAATTGAGCAGATTTGTGCAGGATTCACAGGTAGTTGCTGTGGCTCAGCCTGTATAAATCAGTGGCAGACTGTAACCACAGCTGTCTGCTGCTGTTTGGATGTAATCTCCTGTATGCAAACTATCCCGAACTGCAGGTAATCGCTCCATTTGTGTTTATATCCAAACACTGGTGGACAGCTGTTGCTGCTGTCAGCCAGTTCTTGCTTTGGACAGGTTGAGTTGTCACAACTATAGGCATCCACCTGTGAATCCAGATGCAGGAATCTGCTGAATTCTTGCTGCAGCTGGCACTAAAATATCATGTGAATGAGTCCTTATTGTGTATAATATAATTGTCTATTATTTATTACATATCACAGGAGGGCATTGTTGGTGAACTATGGAGTTTAAATGTGTAGTATGTATAGACATTAATATATAATTGGACACATTTTCTACCCTCTAGAGTCTAGATTACAGTCTTGTTGAAAAACAATAATTTATTATAATTTCCTAGGGGAAGCCATACTTTCTTCTGGCATATTTATGCCATGCTTTCTGCTTAGTACCATTTTTTTCAACAGTCTTCTAAGACTGACTACAAATAGTTCAATGGCTAAATGGCTAAAGTGAATTCAGCAGTCATTTATCAAGACTATTGATTGCTGTTTATAGCTTACAGATAGGTGATCATAGAATTATCTGCAAACCTGTTGATGAAATGGGTTCCTAAAAATGTGGAATAATAAGAAAAGTAAAACAAAAAGCCACACCAAAAACTACTTTCCAGTAAACGTTAAAAACTCGGAACGCGTCCTCATTGAAAATGTACTCTAATGGCCCTTAAAATAGCTACTTAAAAAGTACAGGAAGCCAGGCCCAGAAGAAATGTTTTTCCATTTGTTGCATGCACATTCCTTGGACAGGTCACATTCCTGCACAATGTAATGCATGGCATCTCTGCAGAAACATAACAGAAACATAAACATTTCTTACATAAAAAGACACTTCTGCATCTACTGTACCTGTTCAGAAGTTTGGTTTCAGAAAAAGACATCTCTACATATACTGATTTTAGAAAATACGAGGACTCCTAAATATCATGATGCTTTTTATTGTAACATCAATGTTCCTTCAAAGTTTATTTTAACAGCTATTCCCATTCAAGGTTTACAACGGGTTAATTATACAATTAAGATTCAAAAGATGAAATGAGCTACAAACTAAGGCTGGCCATACACTATACAATTTTCTTATTCAATTTCCTTTAGATTTACCTTAAACTATGTAGTGCAAGGGCCTGCCTGACTGCATACAAATTGAAAGTGTTTAGGTTTGACCCTATATTACATGGTTTTGGTAAATCTAAAGGAAAGTTGAACAAGAAAATTGTATAGTGTATGGCCAGCCTTAATTATCAAGGCAATGCAAAGTGTAATGATGACATACAACATGCAGAAACCAATTAGGTGTTTTCCTTTTATCAGTTTGAAACAGTCAGAGAAATGAAAAAAAAAAAGTTATTTAATATGAGTTACTGACAATGCACCACAATCTTTTTTATATTACAATTTTAAATTAATACTAAGAAATGTTAAGTGTGTCTAAAGCCAAAACTTTTTTTATTTCTTGTATTTAGTAACTGCAAACCCCCCTGTCATGTTTTTTTGTTCTCTATGTTCCACTGGGGAGATTTTTCTTCATTTACTTTCGTATAGACACAACAGGAAGCAAGATGCAATCTCTTCAAAGTGAGGGCAGTGCTCTCTAAGACATCTTTCACCGGAATATGTGTGTCTATTGGAAGAATCCCCCTCAAAATGTTTAATTTCTCGTCATTTTCAGTTACAGAGACAGCGATTATGAGGATAAATATTAATTTCCCCAGCAGGAATGTCTAGACCACGATAAAAAAGCTGACAGAGGTTCTAACCCTTCACCACTCTGTTCAACACTTTTTTTAAATTGTGGCTTTAGATACATTTTAAGGGTGTGTTCCCCTTTATGAAGCACTGCCTTACTGTGGCAAAGAAGCCTACAAAAATCAGTGAAGCTATGAGCTATGCCGTGTAGGCTCAGCCAAAACAAACACAGCGGAGAATTCTGACAGAACGTGATCCACTGGAGAAGGAAATGGTGATCCACTCCTTGCTAAGAAATCCTCATAAACAGAAAAAAAAGGCTAACGGATATGACATTAAAAGATGAACCACCCAGACCGGAAGGTGTCTAATGTGCTACTGGAAAAGAGAGGAGGGCAATTTCAAGTAGCTCCAGAACTAATGAAATGGTGGGCCAAAGCTGCAATGACTCTCAGCTGTGGATAGTAGGAGTGAAAGGAAAGTTTTATGCTGTAAAGAAGAATACTGCATAGGAACCTGGAATGTTAGACCAATAAATCAGGGTAAGCTGGATGTGGTCAAACAGGAGATGGCGTGATGGAACATCGATATCTTGGGAACTAGTGAACTAAAATGGACTGAAATGTGTGAATTCAACTCAGCTGAGTACTATATCTACTACTGTGGACAAGTATCTCTCAGAAGAAATGGTGTAGCCCTCGTAGTCAACAAAAGAGTGAGAAAAGCAGTACTGGGGTACAATTAAAAAGAAAAAGACAGGATGATCTCTGTCCATATCCAAGGCAAACCACTCAACATCACAATAATCCAAGTTTATGCACCAACCTCTGATGCCGAAGAAGCTGACGTTGACCACTTTTATGAGAATCTACAACACCTTTTACAACTAACTCCAAAAAAAGATATCCTTCTCATAATGGGAGATTGGAATGCTAAAGTAGGAAGTCAAAGCATTTGCAGAATAACAGGTAAATATGTTCTTGGAGTACAAACATTTTGTCAAGAGAACACACTGGTAATAACAAACACTCAACCAAAGAAGTGACTCTACACATGGACATCACCAAATGGTCAATACAGAAGTCAAATTGATTATAATCTCTATAAAGTCAGTCAAAATAAGACCTGGAGCTGACTGTGGCTCAGACCATGAGCTTCTTATGGCAAAATTCAGTTCTTAAGTGAAGTGTGAAAAGCCACTAGACATTTCAGATATGATGTAATTCGGATCCCTTGTGAATACTCAGTGGGGGTGAATAACAGATTTAAGGGATTAGATCTGATAGACAGAGTGCCTAAATAACCATGGAAGGAAGTGTGTAACATCGTACAAGACGCAGCAATGAAAACCATCCCAAAGAAGAAGAAATGCAAGAAAGCAAAGTGGCTATCTGATGAGGCCATACAAATAGCTAAACAAAGAAGGAAGGCAAAAGGAAATGGAGAAAGGGGAAAATATATCCAACTGAATGCAGATTTCCAGAGAACAGAAAGAAGAGACAAAAATACCTTTCTAAACAATTAATGCAAAGAATTAGAGGAAAATAACAGAATGGGAAAGACTAAATAGCTTTTCAAGAAAATTGGGGCTATCAAGGGAATATCTTGTGCAAAGATGGGCACAATAAAAGACAAAAATGGCAAGGGCCTAACAGAAGCAGAAGAGATAAATAAGAGATGGCAAGAATACACATTAGAACTATACAGCGGAGGAACATCAGAACGCCTTAAGTCACACACTCGTCAGCTGCCCGCGGGACCGCATGTCACTTCTGGTCAGGCGCAGCGTGTCTGCAATCACCTCTTGTTGCCGTACAAAGCCGGTCCCGACATGTTTTGTCATACAGACTTAATCATGGGACTCCTATGATTAAGTCTGTATGACGAAACATGTCGTGATCGGCTTTGTACGGCAGCAAGAGGTGATT